>NW_006912947.1:340712-388438 GCF_000585535.1 Cladophialophora psammophila CBS 110553
GGGGGGGGGGCAATTCAACTACCCCGTACTGGCTACCTACCCAACTTGGGAACATAGGATTTTTCTGCGCAGGCGATAACTTAATTGGTAAAGAAACAAAAACTAGGCAGATAGTGGGAAATAAAATGTAGTAGACCTTTTGTAGCTGAAGAGGTCCTTCATCCATGCCATGCCCTCGAGCAGCCTGCTCTCAAATAAGTCGTATAGCCTAGCCTCGGCGGCCCAGTAGCTTTTTATAGCAAAACCCAGAACCCGAGGCTGGGGCCTGTTGCCCGCGTTCACTAGATAGCACAGCAGAGCGCGACGCTGTAAGGCTGTAGTGTTGAATCCTCGTTCCGGTATGAGGACGTCAACACAGGACCAAACCACCCGTTGCGCACCCGCCCGTTGAGGTCTTATCGCTCATCCGAAAATACCCATACTCTGCCTATATATGCCCAATCATCAAACCGTCATAACATGTCGTTCAACAACATCCGTCGTCCATCGTATATCCAATCCGTAACATCTGTGGTCATGACACATTTGGCTCATCATACATCGACACAATATTGCCACAACAGTAACAACAACAACTGCAACAGGTCTGTAAAAGAGGCGGCATGTCTGGCCACGAGGGCAGGAGGATATGCCTTAATCCAGCTCTTTGAAATCTGCCCTGCATACGCAGAGCCAATAGATAAACCATAAGTGGACCCGCTGAGAGTCCGAGGCCAGCAACAGGTACAGTCTCAGAAAATTCAAGGGTCATGACCGAGCATAAGGCCTGTTCATTGCAGCAATCTCTCTTGCGACGGTTGCCCACTCGAGTTCCCTCTTGACAATTACCCCGCGTTTCTCCTGCTGGATTTCGTCCCATTTCATCAATTCGTAGACGAAGCGCAGGTGCGGCTGGATGATGACGTTGAGGCGGCGAGCGCGAACAAAGCAGCTACATCGGCTATGAGTATCACGACACCGAGTGCGAGTGACAAAAAGGGGACTTACTATGCGCGGGGAAAACTCAGCCCTTGACTTGCCATGACTTCGGCAATGCAAATGGTTGCGGAGCGAGAGACGCCAACACGGCAATGGACGAATGTCGCGGTGCCGTCCTGCTTCCCTTGTTCTGGAGGGTGCATCAGCCACCGGCATTCTGTAATTTGATTTTTGTTGTTGCTGCCGACGTGGAGACTCACCTATAAACCCAAGACACCTTTCCATCTCTAACGTCAATTCGTCGATCCCATTATCCTGCACGCGATCTACCATCATCAGATTTTCTCGTCCCCAGTCGTTTACTTCTTGTTCTGTCCACGAGACTGGCTCCCCGACACTCAATATCCGCCGAATGCCCAATAACCTGAGCATCTGGGGGTTGTTCGCGTGGGTCAGATTGCCTAGGTACATGTATGGGAGAATGCGACTCGGCAAGCTACCGTCAAGTTTAGCCAACCATGCTGGGGGTTCTATGGAGGCCATCTTTGAGGAATCGAATTTCGGAGATTCGCCCAGAATGCGACCTTGGATGGCGTTCAATAGAGCCACGTCGGAAGGGTAAGCGAAGAAATTGCGCTGCTTTTCAACGTGCAAGCGAATCCACGCCTCATGTAAGGGAACTCCTTCAGCGTACATGAAATACGCCACGGCTAGCATTGAGGTTTCGGTATATCCATCTGCACAGTGCAGAAGGACTCGCCGGGGCCTCAGTGCAAATTCACTCATCTGGATGTCGCCGTCTTCATCTTGGCACTTGGTGACAGGTTTCATGGCATGGGTGAGGTTATATAGCCATCGACACATACGTAGGATGCCGTCAGCTTCAACTTGTGACCATGATGGCGGCAGAATACTTCCCGAGCTGGGGAAAGCGAGGTGTACAGGGTCATCATCCTCGTCGCGATCTTCGAGCTGTTTCAATTTTGCGGCTAGAAGTTTGTCGTCAGGCAGCGTTGCGTGATCGCTAGCTTCCACATATAGGTCGTAGCTCGGGTCATCGAGGCTGGATGGCGGGTTGGTGTACGGTCCTGGTGATGGGCCTTGAAAGACGGCGTGCGAGATTTCCGAAGCCTTGGACATGGCGCACATTTCTCGCCTTTCTTGTTGGAGGAAGTCGAGTGTATGGTCCTGGTATTTGCCTTGGGAGTCAATAGCCACCAATTCCGGATACAATTGCTCAAAGTCTTCAAAGGACTGCGTCAGCACAAAGGTGTTGAAAGTCTCAGGATATTGGCCGATGGTTTCCAATTCCTTTCGCCACTTCTTCTGCACGGATGCTGTTCTCTCAGCCACGGACTTGATGATACGGTGGTCTGTGTCTTCATCGCCGTAAACGATGATGTCGGACACCAGTGCCATTTTGACCGCTTGAATATGGAAATTGCGGACGGAGAACCCTTCTCGAGGATCACAGTCGACGAAGCCCCTGCCATTGCTCTCTGACAAGTTGAGGACTTCATCTGGAGCAATGGCGCCTTTGATCCTCGAGCGACTTAGGTCACCGCCAGCCTTTATTATAGTTATCCCGCGCAGACATTTTGGTATTCTTCGCAGCGACTTCTTCCGAGCGACAAAGAAAGCCAACTGGATATGGTTCTCTGGATGGAGGCCGTGGAGCCATGGAAAGACTGACGACGGATGAGGAAGGGGTTGACAAGAATAGTGTTCGAGAGCCTCGGCTACCTGTCTCGCAGAGATGCCATATATCGGAGGAGAACTGCACAACTTCTGGTAGTTGCTTGCGGGGTGTAGGAGCGAGGTGGGTTTGGGGGCGACGTTTCGTAGTGGTGGAGAGTTGGGTGGAGTGATATGCGACTGTGAGGGAACCGGTCCTGGCGGACAGTAAGGCAGGTGTTTGTTGGGGATGGGTGTCGAGGATCGGGCCTGGCTCAGTGAAATGGTCGGGCCGAGGGGTGGAGGAGTCGACTGTCGAACTTGGGGTTGTTGTTGGACCACAACTGTGGCCATCTTGTTGCAACTGACTGCGAGACGAAGTGAAATATACTCGGTCTTTGATCCTGAGTCGGGAACTCCTCCCAGGCTCGTCCTGCGCCCCCAGGAGTCCTAGCCGGTCCTGCTCAAGGGCAGGTATCGAGGAGAGGACACGGCCGAACACGTGCTGTCCGAATAGTTCCTGCCAATCAGCCACGGCCGGGAGATTAGGTATATGCTGAGACGGGAACGAGGTGATTGTTCGTCGTTGTGCACTCTCACGACGTTATCTGCAGTGCGGTAGAGTATGTACTCGGTAGTATGGGAAGAGGTTGGGTTGGGGTAAATAGAGGAGTGGATATAGTTCGGTACAAGCGTCACGGAACACGTCGTGATGGATCTAGAGAGACGAAGGGCAGACAGATGTCCAATCTGGACTCAGACGTCTGGTCTCGCGACAAGAACGAGCAAAGGAAGTAATCAGAAGGAAGTAGTTGTGTGTCGAGGTCAAGTTGTGGAATACACGGCGGGCGGGAAAGTCTGGAGAAGGAAGAGGGAGGAGACACCAGAGATCCACAGTGGACGAGGTGATTCCTGAGGACAGACACCAGAGTGGCAGGGAGGGGGAGGAATCGAGGGATGGTGGGGCAGCAATAGTTAAAGAGCCACCAAAAGACGCCCCAGCATGCCGCCCTGCGCGCTATCAGCCCATCACTCAGTAAAATGTTCGGGGGGAGGCCAGAGCTTGCCGGGGCTAGGCAGCCTGTTCCGTGCCAATGGTCCCCTCGCGATGCTTAGGAACGCGAGGGGAGCAGCGAGGGCGGTTCGGGGGTGGTGGGGACCCGGGGACGTAACTGGTGGGAACGCCCAGAAATGGCGTCTAGGGACTAGTAGCCTGTTGGTGGCTGCTGTTTACGGCCGCCGGGGGCATGCAGAGCTATGCACATCGCGAGGGAGGCCAGCGAGGCTAGTCCAAGCTAGTGCCCCCAAGAGTCAAGACCACCGCAGCCACGCATTAGCCGAACCCATCGAGCTTGTGAGCACCAGACACCACTCTCTCCCTTTGCCGTTATGATAACAGAACAAAAAGGCACACAGCTTCAGCAATATGCGCCATGCAAACCCTGAGTAATCCTCGCGCCAAACATGTGCCAGCCAAGCCAGCAATGGCATGTGAGCAGCCGGCGCACCCAGGGTCAGAGTTGGTGTCGGCATGAAGCGCAGTCGAGACGCTGCAGCAGAGCCATCGCCATTGGCACACACTCCTAGATCCCCCTCCTCTAGCATCAGATCCCTGCTCCAAGTCCAACTCGACGACTGGTCGATCCAGCATATGTTTTTGCCGAGGTGAGAGGCCGGCGAGGGGCTTCGGCCATGGTGTGTAAGAGAGGGAAACCACCAGTGTCAGTGGTCACCAAGTGTCGAGTCTGGGGAAGTCCAACGGGGTCTCCATTGAGGTCCCGCATCTGTCATCCGGTATCCGATAATATTATCAATTATCTGACACTGTCCACCTGAAGAGGGAGACAGCCACCAGTGTAATACTGCCCGAGCAAAGGACACGAAACTCTTCATCGAGGCGCCTACACAGGGCAAGACGGACAATGGACGAGGGCTGATCATGCTGCTGCTGCTGCTGCTGCTGCTGCTCCAGAACGTCGATCACTTCTACGCCCATCTTTGGCTTTCCTCTCGCACCCTGATGATCCTCCTCCGTATCGACTCTGAAGCTCTGTGATCTTCGATCGTATAAGCGATCGCCCCCATCCTTCCCATGACCCTGGTCTTCTAGTCCTCCATTCCCTTCCGCATCGAATTTATCAGCCATTCGATCCTGCAGCATCAATTGCGCCAGTCAATTTGCCACGAAGTGGTGGTGGCATTAACATGGCTTCTGTGGTCCTTCTTCGAGTCGGACCGGGCTTCTCAAGGGCTAGAGTAAACCCAGTGAAAGCGGGCGCAGTCTTGCCTTCCGACGAGAATGTGCAGAAAACGTCTTGCAGACATCTCTGCAGTCTTTGGAAAATAAAACACTCATGTGGCTGCCAGACAGAATAGTGACTCGACAGTATTACCCTCTTGGTCAGCGTGATAACTCGCACACCCTCCAACCGACATTGCGAATTCTTCGGCGAATTGTGACGCGAGCATCCAAGCATCTCCCCATTCCCTCTTTTCACCGTCAAAAGACGCCAATGGAAAATCGCGCGCAGTTGAAAAGTCGTCACCTTGCTGTTCGACCGTGGCCTCCAAAAGAGGAGTGATAAGCGAGTTCCCATACAGTTTTTGCTCTTGACGCATCAGTCGAGCGATCTCGTCATCCGCCGTCAGCGCTTTATCACCAGCCAAATTGATCTTTGGGACTCCATTATCAGATGTCTGGTCTTCTTTCTCCGCGACGTATTCTTCAGGGAATTGAGGTAGCTCGCTGTGTATCGTGACCGCCGATAATCCTTCCCTGTCCATAAAGCTCGGGTACAGCACGTAATAGCCACGCGCTTGCATCATCTCAAGCATGGGCAACAACCATGCGGGATATTCGTGTGACAGTATAGGTGCGGACTTTGTCTTGGACGTGAGCTCTGGGTCAAGGAGGAGTCGGTAAGACAGGAATGTGTGGAATTCTACCCATCGATCTCCGAAATAGAGCACCGCAGTCGATGCGGGCACTTGCCAAAGAGTGAAAGGTTTCGAAGATTGCTCTCCGGACGGCGCTTTCGTTTTCAAGTCTGGCCCGTATCGAGGTAGATCCAGCGAGATACCGGCCAAGTGCGGGACCATACCTGTGGCCTGCGATGAGTACCCATACTCAAGTAAAGTGTACATTAAAAACTGGAAGTAGTTTGACGAGAGCTCGGCATTGGACGATAGCAACAGAAGATGAGATGTGCTCGCCGCAACAGGGTAGAAGGATTCGACCGTGCGCAGGGATGCCTGCACAGGGGTCATGAGCCTTCCATCCAGCCTGTGCCTGATGACAAGCCTGCTCTCGCTGCCGGCGCCATTGACAGGCCATCGAAAGTTAGACAAATATCGGGCGAGGAAGGGGTCAACATTGTTGGGGAGCTCAATCGTCAATCTGGGAAGCGTCCATCCCGCGTAGTCGGCGTCTTTGATTGATCGCAGAAGCCGCATAATTGAAGCTGAAGACTCTCGTTGCGCTTGGATTACGATGTCAATCTGGACTTTGTCGAATTGCGAGAGTGATGCAGCGTCCAAGGATGAAATCCAAGACAGACTCTGCAGGCTGCCAGGAGGAAGGGTTATCAGAGAAACACCAAGTGACGATGTCTTGTCCCTTAAAGCATTGACAAAAAAGTCATCCTCGATTTCTGTAGTCACCACCGTATGCAGTCGTATGGCAGAATGGATATGTCCCAAACTCGCACTGGCACTGACCTCCAACCGCGACGTAGATGACTGGGCCGCATGGTCCGGTCGAGCATCGTGCAAGTATATTTGACATCCCAGATCTTCAATCCCATTCGCCGCACGAATCTCTGGCCAGGCTGCGACATGGCGCCCCATGAATGCGAGATGAACTCGGGTTCGATTATGTTGTGCCATTGAGCACGCTAGAGGCAGTAACTGCAGCACACTTTTCAAGTCTGAAACAGCGAAGAGAACATTTCCTTTCAAATCTCGAGTCCGAACAGGCTCTTGCAAGGTCTTGGCCAGGTCGTAGAATTTGATGGGGCCTTCGTAACTCTGGTCGGAGCTTTGAAGGCCTTCTTGAGATTCGCTCCCAGACGGGCCGCGTGACCCTGGGTGTAGTCGACCGTAGCGATGATCATATCGTTCGGAAATAGGAGGGAGGTCTGTTGGCATGTGCTTGAAGAAGAGGTATAGTAACCATGCTGCGAGCAGGACCAGGATTATGCGCCTGCGTCGAAATGACTTCCACCGACCGACGAGGAGGTTGTAGGTCTTGGAGCGACGAAGTGTGAAGGTGTCCGGGGGCTCATGACTTCTGCTTTCTGAGTGAAAACGGCTTCTGGCAGCCATTCAAGCCTAGCCGCGAAGCAGAATTGGTTCACATTGATGCCAACTTGTGTCTTTGGAGAGTAAATGCGTGACAGGCGAAGCCGAAATGCAAGGCGCTGGGGTAAGAATTCGTCTGACAGCGATAAATCAAGTCGGTGGCCCCTGCAGCCCCTGCGGTCTCGGCGGCAGACAGAAATTGGTTTCGTCAGACGGGATTATTTCCAAGCTCCAATGCAGCTCTTCCTGGTAATTGAACTTCGACTGCGATCAGCCCACTTTCATACAGAGCTACAAGTCGACTTTTCTCGTCCTTCGAGAACCAAGCTTTGGCAACAACGGGGGAGAAGCCTCAACCGAGGCAATGCGAGGCTTATGGACTCAGGCGTCTCGACCAAGACTGAGAAACTCTCACTGCTTCTCGTCAACCGACTCGCTCACGTCTGCGCTTGTTCGAAAGACCACCACCAGACCCCCAAGACGCCGGCCAGGCTTCGGTGATGCATTTACCGTCCTTTTGACCCCTGTCCTCGCGGCTGCCCTCTTCGTCGACACCAGCTGGAAATCGAAACAGCGAAAAGACTGGGATGAGAGGCTCGCGGCCCTCGACAATGAAATAGATTCACTAAAGGAGCGGGAACGGCAGCTCCGGAGCTCCCTTCAACTCCGTAACGTTGGGTCTGGACTATCTCAACAACGAAGATATTATGCCACGGCCGTGCAAGCGCAGGTCCAAGACGATGAGGTCCCCGGGGATATTGAGATGCCAATTTGGTCGGCAGACCCAGGCCAGGAAGACAACGTAATAGAGGATGAGAGGATACCGATACGGCAAGTGGTCTCTGCACGGGAGTTTTCAGCTGAACAATTATCAAACTTCAAACGCTACCATCGCCTGAACGCGATCACACTGGCTCTCAGAATGCTCCTGCATCTCCGCGTCGGACCCAATCATTTCTACTCGATTTTTCCGTCGGACGACCCAATGGACAGTGCGACCAGTGAGACCTCCGAGGATGTTGGGCTTCCCTCAGACACCAATCGCTTGGCTGAGATGCTCGCTCTCACAAGGAAGCAGATGCGTTCGCTAGGCAATCTAGAAGACCTCTTCTATGTGG
Organism: Cladophialophora psammophila CBS 110553; assembly: GCF_000585535.1. Lineage (NCBI taxonomy): Eukaryota > Fungi > Ascomycota > Eurotiomycetes > Chaetothyriales > Herpotrichiellaceae > Cladophialophora > Cladophialophora psammophila. The sequence goes on from NW_006912947.1 coordinate 348,722, forward strand.
CCCCTCGGATCCAAGCGCAAGCCGCCAGAGGTGGCCTTCAACAAGCCATAAAAGAGTTAACGGCCGAGTTTGATGCCGGGCGTATCTCACTGGCGGGGCTGATTGATGGATATGGAAAAGCGGTCCTTCAGACGGACGAAGTACCCTCTGTCTCCGTTTACGTTATGCTCATTCGATCTCTTTCGAAAGTCGGGAGCCACAGCTTAGCCTATCATGCCGTTGCCGCCTTGAAGAGGAGTACCCTACCACTCTCTGACCCTGCGATCTTCTACATGCTGTTGCAAATTGGTCGAGCCTGCGACTCTCGCTCCCTGAATCACATGCTGCACTTCATAGCAAAGGCAGACAATCCGCTCAACGTGATCCACAAGTGGGAAAAGGCACGCGTCAATGGACTGGACCTGCCCGTTCCGACCACACTGAACCCACGCCTTTTGATGGTCTTGGTTTATGCATCGCTGAGATGCGAGCAACCGACGCGGGCGGAAGCTTGGCTGACGCTTCTCCGCGAAGCGGACTACGGGAGCATGTGGAAGGATGATCTTTTCAGAAGTTTTCTTGCCTACTACTCTCAGCATGGGAACTGGGAAGAGGGCAAAAAATGGGTACAACGATCTGTCAAACACGCATTAACCATCGCCAATCAATCGATCGATCGGTTAGCGCGTGTGATATACCGCATGTTGGATCTGTGTGTGCGCTGCCGCAAACTTGCAGAGTATACAACAATCCTCGACGCTGCAGTTGATTCAGGTATTGGACCGCCGCTGGTCGATAAAACTCAGAATGACCGCAGGACATTTCACCCGCGGACTCGGAGCATCCTCCTAGAATGGGAATCGCTCCCACTTCCAGACAACGTTGAAGAGTTCGCGGTGCAGGAGAAGGCCAGGTCATTCCAATTAGCTTGCAGGTCTTTAATGGAGGAGCTTTCCGGAAGACCCCAAAAAGCCCCAAGCTCCCGAGATAATGTGGATAGCGAGTTGGTGCTAATGGCCCCCACGGCTCAACGCCCAAATCTTCGGTATACCGTGCGAAGACCGACGTCAGGCTCCCCGGCGGCAACTGATGGTGATCATTCCTCGGTTGAGCTAGACAAACTGCAAAGCAGATTTACCCAGCAGGAAGCCATTATCTCACAGCTGAAAACGAAATTGGACCTTGCAGAACTACGACAAAGGTCTTACCAAGAAGAACAAGCGCAAAGAGCACAACGATGGATCAAAAGCACTTCTGCTTTGGCAGAGGAGCTGCGAGACTCGAAAGAACGCTATGAAAAACTTCAGAAGCTGAATGAACTCTACGAGCAGGAGCGCGCAAACATGCGAGCAGAGATGTCAACTTTGAAAGCTGTTGCTGAACAATTGGTGCTGCAGGGACAGAAACAAAACATTGAAGTGCCAGCGGTAGAAAGAACCGAAGCACAGCTGCCTGAGATAGTGACAAAGGAGGAAGGGTCGACTTTGCCCGAGCAAAAACATGCACCAATTAAGGGAGAAAACTCACCATCAGAGACCAGAGCACCAACGAGACTAATCGGAATGCCCGACGATCGGAGAAATCGGTCCAAAATCGGTCCCATCCCTACGACTCCGCGAGAGATCAGGATTCGGACGTACTCGATGCGTTTCGACAAGGATATCAGACCGAGGACGTTCAAAAGGGTTCAGGTCAAGACACAACCGGCTCCAGACTCGGCTTCGGTGCCTTGACTTGAGAGCCTAAAGGCTGGCGGCTTTTTGCGTCGAGCCATTTCTCTATTATATAACGATAGCAACTCTGGATTTGTAGTGAGATGTTGGTTCAGGAGATGTTTTGTGCTGTGTGAGATCAACAGTGTTTCTGTCATGGCCAGCCGATCTCAGATCGCATGCGGAAGTGACCGACCACACGGCTATGGCGCAGATGAAGATGACTCGATGCCTTGTGCAAATCAGATTCTGACCCATGTCGTAATCGAACGGGCTATCTACAGTACCGGCCTCGTTGGTCCTCCCGTCTCTCAGCAACCCTCCGAAATAGTGACAATAGTGGCAATATTTGCATCATACGAAGCACTTATCCACGTAACATACCTCCCGACAAATCCATCTACCTACCTACTTCTGTATTGACCGGCCTATAGGCCTAAATTTCTAGAGAGTCTCGACGAGGCTCGTGCAAAAGTGCGAAGAGAGAGGGGGAAAAAAAACTTAGTATATCAAGATTAAACGAATCAGATAAGGCGAGAATAAGAATAAGGGCACAAGAAACGACTCCGCGAATACAGGCTACAGTAGGACTAGAAGCAGAAGCAGAAAGAGTACCGGAGAGTAGATGAGAGGAGGGAACATGAGAATAGTAAATATGATGTTCGTATTCGTAAATACCTAGAGGACACGCATTATGGGTTGTTCCTAGGATATGTTGGAATGGATAAAGGGTATGTATATTCTCCGTACGCTCTCCCTGAGCATGTGAAGATACAGACCTGGGTATATGATAACCGTAATTATTCTGCTCTGTTCTGGAGGAGTCATAAACCACCATCACCACCGTGTTAACGCTGCCGGATTTGAAGGGTTGAACCAGTGCTGACAGTGATATTGATATGGAGGTTTCGAGACATGCAATAAACTGCAAGTTGCAGCGTGGAACCCTGCTTTGGATTCATGCCGCGTCAAGGCTCAAAAGCAGTGACAATGGCGGTAAGAATATAATATGTAGGTAGCGACACTTTCAACCTGATCCCTCTCTCAGCATCGTCCTCCACGATTTGGAGACCAAGCGGAGAAGTACCGAGAGAGAACCGAGCAGCAGAAAACCCAGGTACAGCAACAACCATCCTTCAGTCGGAACTCCGTGCTATGAATGCACGCTAAAACAAAGAACCGGGAGCTCTCCGCGACTCCGCTCAGAGGCCGATTGTGAGGCCGTAGACTCCAAAACTCCAATGACCAAGTAGTCTGAAGATATCATCACTATGCAGATGAATCTGGTTCTGGAAATGATGACGGTTAGATTATTCGTGGCGGTGTCCGACTTGACACTCCTGAGAGACGCCGTTTCTCCACCTGTAGAAGCTCAAGAATGTAGTGATGACTCCGAGTTCCGTGGCAGACCACCGGTCGTCGGCAGGGTCGACACTGGTTTTCTTTTGCTTCAGCCTTGCAGGGCTATCGCATGAAAGCATCCTCTTGCTATTCACGTCATTCGATCGTCCACTAGGACTTTCAAGGCTTGTACTCCAATGCTGAGCAGCTCTGGTTCCTTCGTCTGCTTCAGAGTGGTTTTCAGTCTCTCCACGGCACCTTCTTTCTTGAACACCTCCTTTACCTTGGCTGCTAATGTCTTGTTCTCCGGGGCTGCTTCGTCACAACATAGCATATTCCTTACAACGACCAAGCCTCGGTGCACCACCCCCGGATCTTGATCGAGGCATAATTCTAGGAGAATTTCTGGCGCGCGTTTAAACTCGAGCATTGCAGAGATGATACTGGAGTATTGGTCCGTAAGCATTGCCAAGGCACCACCCGCAGCGCGCCTTGTGGGTAAATCTTCGACATCCGCCATCGCAACAAGTATATGCAGTCGCTGTGCCGCGCGCTTCGAACCGTCGTCGAATTTCTCTACCCCGGCCGGAAATACCGTCAAATTGCATATGAGTTCGCAAGCCGCCCGGCGGACGAGTTCATTGTTTCCCAGGAGGAAATCTTCGATATCGTCCCACGCTGACTTTATGATGAAAGATGCGGCATTAGAACTCGGAGCTGATGCGAGGTTGGTGAGGGCAAGGAGACTTTCGAAGACCGGAAGGAGATCTCGCGGTTGGTCGCTGAGACCCGCTCCACCCGGGGGCTTCAGCAACGCCACGAGAGGTGGGACAGCGTCGGTAATATCGGGTGTCGACCCTGCTGGGAAGACGTGCGCCGGATTCAAGGAGATCAGGATTCGCGCTAGAGCATGGGCGGCGTCGGGTGTGGCTTGGGTGTTGTTGTTTTCGGATGACTGTAGGTTTCTCTGTGCATGAGAGACTAAAAGCTTGACGGCTCCCTGTTGCGCCATCTTCCCCCTATCCTTTGGATTCTTGGACAGCGACAAAAGGATTTTATCACTTAGCTGTGCTATAGCCGGGGATCTACCCTTGTTTAGTCTGATTATTGAGGCCACGATTCCAGCCTCAATAACTGCCGTGCATCGTGCGCGTACATGGTCGTCATTCTCCAAAGGATTCGGTTCGGCAGGTTTCGCAGCATTGGCGTATGCTTTCAACTGCGACATCTTCTTCTGCTCCTCGGACAAATTGGGCGCATATTGTGTGAGATTCGAGATGATGCTTAATCCGCCCACCACGACCTCCGGGGCAGTATGATTCTCGTTGAGGACATCCAGGAGAGACTTGAGGAACTTGCGATCATTGGCAAGCGATTCCTTGACCTCGGCCTTCAAAGATGTATACGCAAGGCCTTCAATCGAGTCAGAAACATTCTTTCCTTCTTCAACAAGAGTGAGGGATTTCTTGAAAAGATCAACGAGCTCACTAACATCATCATCCGCCTTGTTGGCTCTCTGGTCTCCAGCAATCTGGACACCCGACGTTCTCAGTTTGGCCAACACGGTGGCCGCCACCGACGGCTGCTTGCCGGTCCCGTTGCTCACTTTGTCCGCTAACCAGGTGGCACAAAACTGTGCGATGGCTGTCCGACAGGCGCCGTCGATGCAAGCAGCATTGAGCAAAAAGAGGAAGGCATCATGGACGAGGGGGCTGCTGAACTTTCGGTCGAGGAGCGGCATGATCGAGGGGAGAAACCCATCCACCAAAAAGAGCGGGGCCACGACGGTGGGAATGACCGGAAAGAGACTGGCGCCGGCGGAAAAGGCCAGGACAAGGTCGTCGCCCTTCTTGCGTTGGACGTGGTTCGTGATGTACTTGGAGAGGTATCCTTGACCGGTAGGCTCCGCCACTTCGAAGAACTTGGACAGGACGAGGGTTGCCTGGCCTCGGACATCCGGGGGGAGCCGCAAATCTAGGGAGCCCATGAGGGCTTCGAATGCATCCTCATCGATGAAGGTATGGAGGCGCTGTGTATCGGCAATCAATAGTAGGGCAATGCCTTTGAGAGCTCGGCCATCATGGTCATGACCCGTTTCCATCAACTTGGCAAGGAAGAGCTGAAAGAGATCATCTTCCACTCGAAGTCGGACGTCCTCGGTCGGCCATAATGAGTCGTCGAGCACGACAGAGCGAAGACAATTGGCGGCGTCATCCCCTCTCTCGTAGACATTGTCAAAGAATGAGGTTGTCGAAGCCTCCAGCTCAGCTGCCAGATACTTTCGAACGGCGGGACTCCGTTTGGCGAGTTCGGCGATGATGAAATCCTGGGCATCGGACATGGTGGACTGGCGGCACTCGAGGATGATTTGCAGGCATTCGAGAGCGACCGGAGCAGCATTTGACGCCTCGGAGCTCTTCAGGTAGTTGATAGCTTCATCGCCGGCGGCGTTGTCATGATAGAGCGCATACCTCCTGACCAGATCCAAGAGGGGCGAATTGAGTTGATCATCATGGTGGATGGCAAAAAAGGCGGCCTGGACATCCGGGTTGGCATGACCCAATGCAGCAGCTTCCCTCAGCTTTCTCGACGCTTGCTGGAGGAAAGCTTGTTAGCGATCTCTCCCTCGACGAGAGTGCGAAAGGTTTAGTCAGCGAGAACACGTACGACTTTGTGACCAGCATTGGAAAGTTCGACCGCCTCCTTGGCCAACTGGGAGGCGCGTTCAGCATCGCGTTCTTCGGATAATTTTCGGTTCATACGCTGGACGGTCGACATGGAAGACATTGAACCAATAGTGCCGGGCCCAGCAGGCACAGTGGGATGGGAGGGTGGAATGATGCGCCTAGGGCGAAGAGAGGGAGAAAGAGAGAGGATCAAGAACTCAGAGGGCTGAAGAGACTAAGTTCTTGAAGGGAAGAGTGACGTGAGATTAGGCGGTGGCGGAGGAGGAGGACATGATTTTATACTCCGTACTCTGGCGCAGGTGTGAAGAGCGAGTAGAGGATGTAGACGGCAACGGGAGACGGGCGGCAGGCGGAAGGATGGGCGGGTTTTGTGCTCTGTGAGCGAGGCGGCGAAGAAGCGAGGAGGAGGAGAGGAAGAAGAAAATTTGAGAGACGAGCTGGTCGAATCGGCGAATGGGTCAGCTGATGAAGATGGTACTCGTGTCGCGTACGATGACTTGGTAGTGGTGAGGGCTGAGCTGTCGCGGACGTATGTAATATGTCGAGATGCCAAAGTGAAGCAACCGCGTAAGGCTGGTGTTGTGAGTTGTGCGCGGGAGATAGCAAATGGCTCGAGGATGCACAGATTATTGGGTGGGATGTTGGCGGAACAGCGAATGGAATTTGCTTCTGGGTGCCTCAAGGAGGATGAGCGAGGTGGGAAGCACCAAAGAGGGCCACGTGGGATGCAGAAAAAAAAAATTGGTGAAGTGAAGGAAAAAGTTTTTCCTGCTTCTAGGCCGATAGCAGCGAGGATTGCGAGAGGAGGAGAGGTACAAGATACATGTGATAGTATGTATGGAGGTGTTGACAGCGGCACAGAGAATAAGAATATTAACGGGTACTTGTAGAAGCCGAATGCGGATAATAATATTCATCATGATGAGTCAAAAAGGGCCGAGCACGGAGAAACCTCCCCAAGTAAAAATGGCAACGCGAAGCCAGACGGAGATTAAAGCAAGTTCACATGTCACCGCAGGTCGGTCACCAGCGAGATCAGCAAGGGAGAGCGGAGGAAAAGGGCCTGGATCCAGCAGCTCTCGCACGTTGGGGGACGGTTGGAACTTGGACTGTCCACCACCACGCGCGGCATCGGGGGCTCCCTATCTACGCCTTAATCCCCTGTGGCCCTCTTTCAGGTGGGTGCCTAGCCACGAGCGCCCCTCGCCTAACCGCCTAACCGCCTAACGTTACGCCTATCTCTTCTTCTTCCAAGGCGCCCTGTTGCCTGTGCTTGTGCTTGTGCTGGTGGTTGTGCTGGTGCTGGTGCTGGTGCTGCTGCTTCACCCCCTTCCACTTCCATCTCACCCACTCATCAGACTCGGCAGCTCGTCATTCCTTCTACAACACCTCACATCTCACATCTCACATTTCACAATCTCTCACATCCCACAAATCTCCCACCGCCTGATTTCTAATACCCTCCCGCCCTCCGTCCTCACCATCATGAATGCGGTTGATGCATCCGAGCACTTTGACAAACCATCCCACTGTAAGTGCCAGACTAGTCCTCATCTCGCAATCTTTTACCCGCCACTCCGCTGGACTCGGATGACAAGAAATTGCAAATCCCGCTCCAATCACTAGTGACCCGCACATGAACTCACAAGGCTCCGAGTCCTCGTCCATACGCGATACTCACAAGGCTGCCAGCAACAGAACAGTCCCCTTCGCTCCTCGCCCTCATCCTCGACACCAACCCGGCAGCATGGTCGTTGCTCTCGGAAACCCTCCCTCTCTCCAGCGCCGTCGCCAATCTCCTCGTCTTCATCAACGCCCACCTAGCCGCAAACTACACCAACAAAGTCGCCGTCATCGCCTCCCATTGTGACAAAGCCGCGTGGCTCTACCCAACTCCAACCGAACAGAAACTTCCGCGCTCCATCTCAGCCCGGGCAAAGCGACAACCTCACGGTCAAGCTCGACACCATGACAACCTCTCCGACTCGGCCAAAAGGCTGAAACTCAATAGTCCGGCGGCGGAGGATCCTCCTCCTCCCAGCCCGAATCCCAGGTCATCTTCTTCATCCTCAGCCAACACTGGCAGCAAATACCGCCCCTTCCGCCTCGTCGAGGAAGAGCTCCTCCGCAACCTGACTCTGCTTCTTTCCACCACCTCTCCAGATGCCGTCTCCAGCAGTTCATCAACCATGATCGCCGGCGCCCTGACCCTGGCTCTCTCTTATATCAACCGGGAGTCCATCCTGCTCTCTGAGTCTTTAGTCGGATCGTCAAACACCCACAGCGCCAATGCCAGAGATCCCGTCACCACCTCCTCTGCTGCCAGAGATGGAGCAAGTCAGTCTCTTCAATCACGCATTCTCCTCGTCTCGGCATCCCCCTCCACCGACCTAGCTCACCAATATATCCCCATCATGAACGCCATATTCGCGTGCCAGAGACTCTCAATCCCCATAGATATACTACAACTTCCTCTCTCCACCACCGACCCATCATTAACGTCCGCGTCAAACCCAAGCGCGAACTCCCACTCCCGCTCCCACTCGCACTCAGAGTCGACCGTCTTCCTCCAACAAGCCGCCGACGCCACCCACGGTATCTTCATCCCCGCCCACCTCACCTCGCCCAACTCGCCCAACCCCGTCAAGACAGCATCCCAGTCCCTCCTGGCCTACCTCCTGACCAGCTTCCTCTCCAGTCCACTGACCCGTTCCGCGCACTTGATCCTCCCCACCCGCATCGACGTCGACTTCCGCGCCGCCTGCTTCTGCCACCGCAACGTCGTCTCCGTCGGCTTTGTCTGCTCCATCTGTCTGAGCATCTTCTGTGAGCCGCCCGAGAACGGAGACTGCCTGACCTGCGGAACCCATCTGGCCGTAGATGAGGGAAGCTATGGAAAGACCCCTGTCGTGGTGGCCTCCGCCAAGTCGAAAAAGAAGAAGCCGCAGCAAGCGACCCCAAGGTAATTGAACTGGCATACAGGAGGTATGCATAGATGTATCCTGGCCCATTTCAAAGGCATTTCGTCGGCAATGTGCAGCCACAAAAGTGCTGGACGACGACAAGTACACTCGACGGAAATGGATGCATCTCAAGCGCATTGTTTGTCTAGAGTTGGTTTTGAATTTCTCGTCTACCAATAGGTGACTTGTAGGATATCTTGAAGTCTCAAAGACTCAAGCAAAGAAGACGCTATGAATATGACCCCCTTGCTCCAGGTCTGTCGCATGCGTCTGGCCTTGCTTCCAGTTCTGCGACTCGCCACCATGCTCTCTTGCAACATCCTCACCTCCACCCTACCCAGCCACTCCCCCCTAGTACCCGTGTCGAATGATGAGCTTTCAAAAAGCCCAAGGCCCGCGAATGTGGGGGCATTCTCGTCCATGGACCAGAACACCTCTAACTGCATCTTAGGTTCTTCTGGGAGATAAGATCAACTGACCTTTCACCGCGTCCGGCTGTGTCTTGATTTGGAGACCCTTCCTCCTTGCGCGATCGAGCCGTGACCTCGGCTTCGTGACATGGTGCATACCGGCTTCTTTTCCTCCGAATGCATCGAGGCGAGGGCGAACGAGTCCGTATTGTGCCCAAAATAAAAGTAGATCCCGTCGCGGCATTTTTTGACAGCCAGAATACCAATGGCGCCAACACAATGGCTGTTACTCACAGCAGGATGTGTCATAAAGTCATTCTTGATGACCGAGTGCATGGCTTCGTCTTCATTGCACGACTCGAGCTTTCCTCGCTCTTTGCGAACCGAGCTGTAGATCCGATCAGCAGCCGTGGCTGCGGCCGTTGTCGTGGCCATATGCTCCCCCGTCCCACTGGTGACTGTGGCTACGCAAGTTTGGGTGGGATCTCGTGGATCAGCAGGAATCACCGCAGTGCCGATTCCAACAAGAGCAGCTGGGCCACATCGCCCCTTGTGTTTCATCCCGATGCCCCCAGAAGATGACCCGGCGGCTATCCGCCCAAAGCAATCGACTGCAATCGCGCCGACTGTGTCACTTATGTCATCTTCCCGGCGGTCGCCAACGTGAGCGAGTTGTGGCGTAGTCGGCACCGATCTATGCTGGATGGCAAGATTGGACTCCTCACCGGACAGACCGTCCATAGAATCACTTAGCTTCTGCCGTTTGGGGGCCGACATTAACCATTGGAGGCTATCGTCGGTGGCAGACTCAAGGTGATCATAAGATGCGTGTCCGTCTGGCAAGTTGTTTTGGCTGTTAGACTGAGAAGCGGGGACAGAAGAATGACATTCCGAGTTCCTGTCTTCCCCTGGATGGGATAACGTAGGCACATCGGCCGTTGAGGCTATCAATGGACGGACCATAGGAGGCAATTGTGACAGACTGACGTGATTTTCAGGGGTGGAAGGAGTCACCACAGGGCTAATGGGAGTTGCGGTTGGTGTTGGAACATGGGCCCAGTCATCCTGTGATTCATTCGATGGCGATGGCTGCGTCTGATCATGCTTCTTTGCCTCCTTTAGGGCCACATCTGCAAGATCATCCCGCCACTTTGTCCATCGCTCACGGGCATTTGCCGAGACCAAAAAATCCGGAGGGAGAATGGGAATACCTTTGTCGGCAGCATAGTCGGTTGCACCAGCGCCGACCAGCAGGTTTGGAGGGACGCGTTGGAGTGACAGAGGTTTTGTGGATTCTTCAAGAACAAGACGAGCGACAGCGATTGGGTTTTTGACTTGGGAGATTGCACCGACTGCACCACTGCGGCCAAGGTGATCGACGAGTGTGGCATCACACTCAACCAGCCCATCTATAGTCAAGTTGCTCCCATAGCCGGCATTGGTGATCTCCTTGTCCTCCAGCAGTCGGATGGCCATCTCCACAGCGTCGGTGGCGTCACCTCCATTCTTCAAGACGGCCATTCCAACCTTGGCGGCATCGTTGACAGCGGTGAGGTGATTTTTCTCATTTTGTAGACTGTGGAAGCCGGCACCAGCGTGGATGAAAATGGCACAAAGGTCCCCGCCTTCTTGTGGACGACGAGGCATTGACGAGGTCAGGCGATCAGATGGGAGTGAAACTCGATCGACATCAGAGAAGGTGTGCGAGTGCGTTGAAGGGGGTTCAAATCCAGAGAAGGTCGAAAGCAGTGCTCACGTGAGAACAGACTCAAGTTACAGACTGTGAAAACGGCACGGGTTGTAAGGCAAGGCAGAGACAAGGAGGACTGTATGAAAAGAGCGGGAGGGATTAAATCCTACTGTTGAAAAGGCTGTTGGCAGAAGAGAAAGTTGCAGCAGAAAAGATGGACTTGACGATGCCAGCCTGAATGGGTGAAGGAATGAATGTGTATGTGAATGAGTTGAAGATGGAAAGATGAAAAAACACGTCAATCAAGTCTGTAGCAGCTGGAGTTTGGCAACGCTGCTTGGCATTTCTGGAAGCCGCAACCTCAGGTCCGAGTGCTACGACTTCCCAGAATGGTATCTTGATATGGACAGTGGCTCTTACTCTGCCAAAGTTCCAGCGTTGCGGCATGCAAAGCTGTGTGGGAATCAGGATATGGTGAGAGGAAACTGAGGTCGATTAGGTCGGGAGATGGGCAGCAACCACCAACTGCCACCACAGCCGCTTTGGGTGGAGTCACGTGCACAGACTCAGTCACGTGGATGACATAATCCGCCGCCCACTTTGCCCGGCGCTGGCGACGGCCATTGCCAGCCCACAGCAGCCCACCAACTGCCAGCTGTTTCGTCTCACTACTGTCCCTCAATCCAGTGTTTGCGTCTTCTTCTGCCCACAATTGAAAGCTGCCTGCATACTCCAGTGGATGGAAATAAGGTGCTTGGGCCCCTGTACCTGTGATCTCCCTCTCTCGATCCTCGCCGGCAATGATCCTTCCAACAGGCATCGAGTCATCCTAGCGACGTCCTGATCTCTGCCCATCGCCCGCCGTCGCATCGTCGCCGGTCCTCAGGTAGTCCGCGACCAGCCATTCATCATGGCCTCCCAAACCCCCGCCGTTGTCATGGACAAGTATGTGCTCCTCCCCCAATGTACGAAACCCGGTGCTGACAGTCAACAAGCGGAACCGGCTTCTCGAAACTTGGTACGGCCATGGTGCATCGAAAATTGTTGCAACTTCTGACCTGCCCAACTTAGGCTTCGCCGGAAATGATGCCCCTTCGTTCGTTTTCCCCACGGCCATTGCCATGAAAAGTGCTGGTGGCGGCGCAGCAGGAACAGGCTCGGGAAGACCAGCTGTTGCAAACAAACCTTCATATCTCACTGGTGGTGCCGGACCCAGTTCCAATTTGGCCGGCAAGCGGGGTACAGAAGATCTCGACTTTTTCATCGGGGATGAAGCACTTGCTGCGTCGGCTGGTCCTGGCTACAGCATAAACTATCCCATCAGACACGGTCAGATCGAGAACTGGGACTACATGGAACGTTTCTGGTCAAATTCCATCTTCAAATACTTGAGAGTTGAGCCGGAAGACCACTACTTTCTCCTGACAGAGCCCGTGGGTGTTGATGAACCGCTCTTGGTGGCCAAGCGTTGACTGGTTTGTAGCCTCTTAACCCGCCTGAAAACCGCGAGAATACCGCCGAGATCATGTTCGAGTCGTTCAACTGCGCGGGTCTCTACATTGCCGTACAAGCGGTTCTTGCTTTGGCCGCCTCGTGGACATCTTCGAAAGTGACCGATCGATCTCTGACTGGGACCGTCATCGATTCTGGAGATGGTGTCACCCATATCATCCCTGTCGCGGAAGGATACGTTATTGGTTCTTCGATTAAGAGCATACCGATTGCCGGGCGGGATATCACATATTTCGTGCAGAGCCTGCTGCGAGACAGAGGAGAGCCAGACAGCAGTCTAAAGACAGCCGAGAAAGTCAAGGAGGAATACTGTTACGTCTGCCCTGACATCGTCAAAGAGTTCGCACGGTACGACAAAGAGCCCGATCGATTTCTCAAACACACCGTTACCCAACCAAACGGCCGGTCCATCACCATTGACGTTGGATACGAGCGCTTCCTTGCTCCCGAGATCTTCTTCAATCCTGAAATCTATTCTTCCGATTTCCTCACTCCCCTGCCAACTGTGGTCGATGGAGTCATCCAGTCATCCCCGATAGACGTCCGAAGAGGCCTGTACAAGAACATTGTCCTGTCTGGCGGTTCGACCCTGTACAAGGATTTCGGCCGGAGATTGCAGCGAGATATCAGACACTTGGTGGATGCCCGCATCAGAGCATCCGAGGCCCGGAGCGGTGGAGCGAAGAGTGGTGGCTTGGAGGTTCAAGTTGTCACCCACAAGCGACAGAGACATGGACCTTGGTTTGGGGGCAGTCTCCTCGGGCAGACGCCTGAGTTCAGAAGTTACTGCCACACGAAGGCTGAGTACGACGAGATAGGCCCGAGCATCGTCAGGAGGTTTGCTTTGCTGGGAGGCCCCGGAAGTACGTAGATACGATGATCTGACGAGATAGAAAGTGACGATTCGAGAGAATCACGATTCCAAGTGCAAAAGCAACGCTGCGTGAGCATTTCAAGTACAAGAGCAAACCCCGTGAACATTCCAAGTGGATGAAGGTTCGGTAGTCGCAGTGAGTTGATGAGATAATCTCTTCCAATCGAGTCACCCGTCATCTTGGGGTCCCCAAGGTTGGTGTAATGGAACTCGCATCACCGCCAACTGCCAACTGGTTGACAGTCGTCTTTATTCATTTCTGACTAGGACCGAGGCCAGAAATGGGGCCCCCTACTCTTCCCGCATAGAGAAGCGCCTTCCAGTTAGCACCAGACTATTAACTGGCGCTTTTCCTCTTACAACGCACCGCACGAAGACGGACTCGCTTCGGGGGCTCTGGGGTCTCTCACCAGATGACATGGATGAGGATGGGAAGGCGAGATTGTAAGAGTACCATCCCTTGCCTCGAAAGATCGAATGGAAACACTTGATGGACGGATAGGGCCGTTACAGCCTATCACTCTCCCGGCGCTTTCGGCGTCCCGGACTTCTCGTCATCACCACCACCACCATCACCACCTCTACCACCACCACACATAGCCTTATGGCATCCATCAACGCCTCATCGGCTCCAATGCCAATCCATTTCATGATTCAAGACCCCGGTTCGCATCAAACTAGGCGGGAGAAAAGCCTCAAAATTGCACAAGCCCGAAGTCACGCCGCGAAATATGTCGGTCGACGTGCTCGCTGGGAGAGGCAGATGAGGTAGAGGGCATTTGGACCAAAAAGAAACCGTAGAGGGCCATCCTCGCTGACAAGTCACTGTAGTTGGCGCCGGGAGGCAGATCATGAACCACCTGGGCGAGAAGAGCAAGCGCGCCCCGCCGATGGTGGTGTGGACGATCAGCCAGGACCCTCAAAGGCGCTCATACACGATGCTTTAGCCCAGAGCAAAAGGGACCCATTCTCTCCTTACAATGCGTCAGAGTACCCGGAAGTCTTTCAAGACCTCATTGAGTTCAGTACGCAATTCAATCCTTTTGCTTTGATCTACCCGCCCTGGAAGAATGACCACGTGGCGATATGTCGAGCCCAGCTGACTAGAACTTTTGTTGTAAGCATATGACAAGCTATGGCCTGATCTGATTGAGGTCGATGGAAAGCCACCGGTCCATCCTGGAAGGCGGCTATGGCGCTTGGCTGCACAGGAATGCCCTGCCGTTCACCACGTCCATCTCGCAAGTGTGGCAGACTTTGGGAAAGCTATGTACCATCCCTACGCTTATAGTGCCATGTTCGACAGGTTGCGGTTGTTTCATCACACCCAGGCACTGCGATTGGTAAGGCAAGTTATACAGAACATGGACTCCGACGCAAGCCCGACTGATTCGCTTGTGATGGCCGTGTACAATCTGTCATACCAAGGAACAGACTGGGATAGGCGGGAGTTTCCCGCGAGCCACGCTCCCCCGCCAACGTTGAAGGGACGTTTCCTCGCCCGTTACGGTAGGAAAGTGCCCCATACTGAACACATCCGTGCCATGAACCTTCTCATTCAAGCCAAGGGCGGCTTAGAAGAGGTCAAACTCATTGGGATTGCCGAAATGATATGGCTGTACGTGGTTTCCCTAAGAGGAATCGTTCGCCCCGTACCTAACCGTGGGTGAAACATTAGATGGAGCCTGAACAACTGCACAACTCTAATACAACCGCCCAGTTTCCCACTTCTGAAAACATACGAGACACTTCTCATCGACTACACTAATACCGTCAACCTATCGGTTCGCACCGGCACCTTTGGGAGTCTAGGAAGTGGATTCCTAGTGCTCCCGACACATGACGACGTTGGCCAACTCCGAGAGCTTTTGCTTTGCGCAGCCGCCGTCACTGTCGAACTTTCCCAACTGGCGCCGGGCCACGAGAGTACGCGAGAGTGGCGTCAACTCCTGAAAGTCGCTAGAGCAACGCACCACCAGATCCTGAACGTGCCCCAAGACATTCCGATGTCAGTCGCCGGGAGCGAAGAAGAGAGGCTGATTTTCTCCATCTCGCGCCTCGGGGCGCTTCTCTACGACGACATGGTGATTTACCCTCAAAGGGACACCTCCGAAATCAAGCCTCGATTGGCCAATCTACTGCGGCGCACTCTGACTGAGAAGTTTCTCAAGTTCATCCCCGGGGGAGGCCGCGAGGAGTACCGACCACTAATCCTTTGGACGCTTGTGCTGGGATGCATCGGGGCGACGTTCACCGCAGATCGCCAGTGGTTCGTGGCGCAGCTTCATGAACGGTCTACGCAGCTTGGGTTAGGGAAGTTCTCCGACTTCAAGTCCACGATGTCAAATTATTTGTGGTTCGAGAATATGGATGAACCTGCGTGGAGGGCGTGGTCTGAAGGCGAAGATGCGATCCATGTCGAAGACCAGGACAAACAAGAGCATGAGCGCGAGGACGGGGATGACGACAAGGACTCCAAGGGTCCAGGGGCTGGCTTTGTTTGACCCTCACTATGAGACGGACCCATGCGATGGAGTGGTACGATGGCACTTCCGAGAACAACCCTGGATCGAAAAGCAGCATAGGACGACTGGCAAAGGTCATGTCTACTATGGATTCGCTAGGACCTGCAGGAGAGCAAGAAGAGGAAGAAATAGGTGTCTATTTTACAATCGGCCACCAGCAAAGGTTCGAACGGCAGCAACACCGGCCACAGGTTCATTTCCTCTGCTGTCAGCGTCCTCCGCATACCTCAGCTTATCCATTCCAGCTACTACCCAGCGTGTCCTGATTCTTCCGCGAGGGGGGTAAGGGGGAGGAGTCGAGAGCTCATCCACCACCACTCTCCACTCTATTGAGGAAACACACGCCTTCCACATGGCCCGTCTGCGGGAAGAAGTCAAACCCGCCCAGCTTTTCAATACTGTACCTCCACTTGCCGCCGAATCCCGCCACCAGCATGCCCACGTCCCTCGCCTGGGTGTGGACGTTGCAACTCACATAGATGACCCGTTTCGGGCCGAAGTTGCAGAGCTGCTGGAGAAAGTCCGGCGAGGCGCCCTTGCGGGGCGGATCGATCACCACGAGCGTCTGGGAGGGCGGGAAGGGCACGTCGGTGAACAAGGCTTGGGCATCAGCGGCGATGAATCCCGTGTTGCCCTCGCCGGTCTTTTGGCCCGGTGGTGTGTGATGGTTGCTGTTACTTTTGTGGTTCATTTTCGCGTTGTCCCGCGCGCAGGAGATGGAGAGCGCGTCAATGTCGATGCCCAAGACCGACGAGAAGTACGGCGCGAGGGCGATGCTGAATAGGCCCGAGCCGCAGTATGCGTCGAGCAGATATTTAATTTTTGGGGGAGATTCTAGTAGCTCGCCCGTGGCCGAAGACAATGATCCCGAGGGTGACATCTTTGGAAGCAAGTTCTCGCGAATATAAGATAGGAAGGTGGGCAGGATGGAATTGTTGTTCTGGAAGAAGCTGTTCGCCCGCGTGGTGAACGTGTACGGCCCAATATGCTCGGTCGTCAAGGCCTTGGGGTCGGACGTGTAGGTCTTCACGTCTCGGAAGCGAGGGTAGGTGTATGTGATTTCTGGGGAGGTTGGAGAAGAGAAGGAAAGCTCAGTCGACACGGGCTCGCCGGCATAGGCGAGTGGTAGGGACGACATGTCTTGAATCGAGTGGGAGGAGGGGGTTTGTCCAATTTCTCTGTCTTCTTTGGCGCCTTTGTTCACTCCCTTGTCCCTGTCGGCGCCTGACAAGGTGTCTATCGTCGTCGAGTTCTCACCGCAATGTTCTTCCGCCGCAGGTGACGGGATAATTTCGCGTCTCGTCGACTCCCTCAACAGGACAGTCGCTCCGTTCCTGCTCTTCCAGAAGGACTCGTGCATCTTCTTCCGCTCGATCTTCAGACCCTCGTTCAATATCGGCGTGCCGATCGGGCACTGTTCGATGTCCAGGATGCGGGGCACGTTCTTCCTCATGAACCCGAACGGCGGTGGATCGTCGCCCTTTCTGAACGGTTTCGCCTTGGAACAGCCCGTGTAGTGGGGCGTTAGTTTTGTGCGGTAGCTATACTGCAGGGGCGATCCGATGGTGTTGTCGACGGGCGGGATCTGCGAAGGGTCCAGGTTCGAAAAGTGCTTGAAGGCATTCTCCACGATCGTCTTCTTGTGCAAGAGCTGCGCCTCGTAGGGCAGCATTTGGAGCTGGCAGCCCGAGCAGGTGCCGAAGTACGCACACCCCGGCGTCACGCCCTCGCGACTCGGCGACGGGCGCAGCAGTTTGACGAAGTCGACGCGTGTCCACAACGGGCTTTCCTCACG
This sequence comes from Cladophialophora psammophila CBS 110553, assembly GCF_000585535.1. NCBI lineage: Eukaryota > Fungi > Ascomycota > Eurotiomycetes > Chaetothyriales > Herpotrichiellaceae > Cladophialophora > Cladophialophora psammophila. The sequence goes on from NW_006912947.1 coordinate 366,210, forward strand.
CTGGGGAAACGTCTTGGCGAGGACTCTGTCCCCCGGCACGGCGAAGGGAACGACGTAGATCCAGCCCCTGCTTTCTGGTGCGTAAGCCAGTCCGTCGCCAGTGGATGAGAGATCCTCGATCTCCAGTTCGAGTTCCGTGTGCGGCTCTGGTCGCGAAAACCGCGACGGCGAAATCCATTCTTGGGGCCGAGAATCGTCCTGGCCCTGACTACCACCATCCTGTGCGCTGGATACCTCTTCCCCGTCTGGAGAAGCTCCACCACCATCATCGGCCTCACTTCCATTATTCCGTTGCTGCTGCTGCTGCTGCTTCTTGATGAGCAGACTCTCTGCCTCGGCCGTTAGTACCTGCTCTGGCGTGCCATCCTTCAACTGAGACCGTTCATTCTGGAGTCTGAGCCGCTTCGCGCGGCCCAGGGGTCCTCTGTTGTTGATTTTCTCCATCCTCGCCGCGATCGACGCGGCATTGTACTTCTCCCCCGCAGATCTCGGTTTGTGGTTGGCTCTGAGATTGAATGGCTGGAAGGACTTCGCTGCTGATGGCGAGGAGGTGCTGCTGCTGCTCCTGCTTAGTCTATGAATCACTGTTCTGGTGTTGGCGCGATGGCGGGTGCCGAATGACAAAGCTGAAGCTGAATAGCCCGGTACGCACTGAAGGTGACGACCCAGAAACATAGATTTTCCCCGCACAACAAACGGGCTCCGTAACTAGCCTAGAGTCGAGTCGGCAATAGATACTGCAGTTCTACGATTACCAGGTCCAAAGGAATCAAAAGGAGTCGAATTCGAGGCGTCGAGAAAAATTTCGATTACATAATAATGCCAAGATAATAACCGGCCCAATTAGATAGTGCCGATTATACTACGCGCACGAGTATGTACATAGACAGAGATGACCGCAGCCTTGCCGTTTCCTGTGTCAATAGTCGGATCCTCTTCAGCCTCACCAACTTCCTTCCCAAATGTCCAAGTAGCCTGGGCATCCGCTCGTAAGACGTGATATTGAGCTGTCCATTAGCTTCGAATAGGTCCCTGTTTCCACGCCGGAGAGTTTCCGCTTCCTTGCCCTGAAGACACGGGATCGTGACCCGGGAATAAAATGTCCTACCACCATCCCTGCATCATTGAGGCCTCCTTGCATGTACAGTACAGCGAAAAGCAGCAAAGCGTTTGCATTTTTAGCGCAGGATCATATGATCTGGTCTGAAATGTACCTCCCCCCTGCCCATTACGAGCTGAGGCACGATGTCGACATCGTATAGCTGACTAAGAGTGTTGGGCCAAGAAGGATGCGTCGTTTGAGAATCCCTTTGGTGGGCGCCTCACCGTACGGTGCCACGATCAGTGACCCATCCAATGTAAAATGGCGGTGCTTTTGTGATGTGGATAACAGGGCCGGGGCAGTGGTGTGTCCCTTTCTAAGCAATTATTCGGTAGCGGTGCCTGCCAGAAGGCCGATGTCGTTTGTTTAGGCAGATATCCGACTTTCTTGTAAGGCGTTTCCCAGTAACAAGTTGAGCCTACATAAGACCATAATTCGTCAGTCCAACCGAAGAGAAACCGAAGAGACGGTGATCATGTTGCTCATTGTGTAGCAACATTTTATTTTTCTTTGCCTCAATTGCACTGGAGATGCATGTGTGGCTTCGCTCAGTCGTCGGTATCGAAACTCCTTGCTGGCGTTCTCGATGGACTCCGCGACAACTCTGCATGCAAATCAGCCACTGCTGGACGACTGCGTAATCGCGATTGTCTGTCCAGCCCTCCGCGTTTCGCCAGGCTGTTGTCCTTCGGTCTTGACTCCAAAAGAGGGCTTCTAGCTTCTGCATCGGGGTGGTTCGCCGAAAAGCGTTGCGCGGCTAGTTCAACAGGGCCTTCAACATTGTGATTTACAGGGGATCTGGATTTATGGCGCCGATTGAATTCATCTGCTGTCAGGCCAAGCCCCATTATTTCTCGAGGTTCTGTGTCTTGAGGGTTGGGAGCTCGAGGAGAATAATAAGCGGGTGCAGGCGAGAAAGGGCTTTGCATGGCGGAAGCACTTCCGGGATATCGAGGAAGCGGTGTCAAGACTGCACCGGAAGGATCCTTATAGAATGGCTTGCATTCTTGTGGTCCTGGTCCAGGCTGAATGGATTCTTGCAGAGATTGTTTCATTCTTCTTCGTCGTACAAGGCAAAAGATCGCAATTCCAATGATAATCGTCAAAGCCACAACGGCGGCAGCGACACCACCCGCTATAGCGGCTGTATCAACTGAGTTGGAGATTGGTTGAGGCGACGCTGTGCTCGATGTTGTCGTAGCAAATGCCGATGAGCCAGAAGCTGAACTCGAGGTTGCAACCGAGGCGGGAACTGTAAAGGTCGAACTTCCAGCTACGACCACCGTATGAACGCCGGCTGGCCGTAAATCAGAGGCAGGACATCCTTGGCCGTTGCACGGATTGCTCTCGCAGCAGCCCTGGAAGGTAACAGAGTTGTCGGCGCAAGTGTACCAGAGTCCGCGATATGGGCAGGAATGGTTGGGATAATCTGGCACGGGCGTTGTGACGGGGCCAAAGCCCATAGGATACAAGTTGTCTTGAGGGCACATTTGTCCAGAGCAAGGGTTGCTTGAACAGCATCCGATGAATGTTGGATAGTTGACATCTTCACATTTCCACCACTTGCCTCCAACTGGACACGACACGTAGTCGGAATCATTGAAACCGTCTTGTCTCCGGAGATGGGCCATCAGGAGATCGGATGTGTAAAGTGAACGATTGTCGGAGACCATGGTCTCTTGGATACTTTAGTGATAATTCGACGAGTCTGGCATTGAAGAGCATTCGCATCGATGGTGCAAGGCGAAGACGAAGGAGAAGAACCTCAGGAAGAACCAGTATCGGAGAGATACAACCAACGGCAGCTATTAAAAGGATAGACGTCAGATCTTTGGGGGACGGCCTGCTAGCTGAGACGTAAATAATTGGCTCCAACAAACACCGCCAAAGGGATAAGAACAGTTAGCAAGCATTATACACAAGTGGCCATGAAGCCTTCGACCGACGGAGGCACCGTAGATATGTTCGCCCAATGCACCGCCCCTCCTGGTAAGCGAGCGAGGGTTTAGGCGGGCAATATTCGGGCTAGCGAGGGACATTCCTCCAGCTGGGCAAGCTGTGAAGGCTCTCAAATAGGGCGTAGGTCGAATGCCAATGCTTGTGCGATGAAAGCAGGCCTTCAACCCAAGACGTTCGTCATTCGGCGAGACAAGCCGCCGGGAAATGCATGCGAACTAGCGACGAAAAGCTGGTGAGGCTGAGTCCAAGGGTTAACCAAAGGTGAGACGCCCAGGGATGCCAGAGACTCCGCGCCCAATGATGATTTCGCACTGAAGATATAGCTTGCCATCATTTCAGACCGCTCTGGACTTACCGAGAGACGGCCAGAGACCTGATCGAGCCATGATGTGCGTGACCGGACCTGTTCTAGGAAAGAGAAGCTAGAGAGCAATTTGTCAAGTGTGTTTTTTTTTTTGGTCTACTGTAATCGTATTCGATCTGCCTTGGCATGTTTGCCAGGGCCACCGCCGCCGCGAGGGCGGAATCAAAGCCTCTTGGCCTGAGGCCACCATGGCCCCGGGGCCTGCGCCCGTTCCCACGCCTCGTTCATGCCGTCTGTTCACTCCCCTGTGGTCTTGTAGTGCGTCCATATCTCTATCAATCGTACAATACAACGGATATCTGGTTCATGCGGTGAAACTGTAGATGTGTGGTATCCGTTTCCTGATGGTGCGGAAAGTTCCTCGTACGTAAACAAACAGCTTAGGAAATGCTGACATGCTGCAGGCGAATCCTTCACCGCTTGGAGATCTCCTTCCGACTCGACATGGGTTCATATCTGGTTGGAGCTGCAAAGAACCCGTAGCGCCTCTCGCCTTCCACAGCGACCTTAAATCATTCGCTCATGCTGCCCCTCGTAGGCAGAACCAGGCACTGCCTCGCTCAATTCTGCAGTACCATGTGGCCATCTATGGCAAGATGTCTAACCTGTATCGCACGGGGTTGCATATTTATCGTCCGCCTTTCATCTTTTGCCGCCGAGCCACCCTCTCTGCAATCCTCTGAAGCGCCGTCTTGACCTCGCCTTTGGGAAAACTGTCTATGTGGTAATAACCGGGCGCAATATCGAGCAGCCACTCGCCTCGGACACTCGTGACTGTCCGAATATAGTTCTTGCTGGTAAGCACAAATTCGTTGTAAACCACCCATTCGCTCTCTTGGCCGAGGACCGTACTCGGGTGCAAAAGTACAGTCTGATTGTCTTTGACCGTCGTGTAAGTCTTGCCGTTAGCTTCCTTCTTCGCCACCTGCATGAAAAACCCAGACACGAGCGCACGACGGATGTTCTCATAATACTTCTTGTCCTCGAACGGCGTTGACATCAATTCTAGTTCTTCCCGCTCCATGATTCGTTTCAGTTGCAAGCGCACATTATCCGCAGACTGGAGGGCTCGGAGACTCAGGAAATGGTCGTGACACCATTGTCTCGGATTAGCCTGTGCCTCGGGCCCTTTGAAAGCATGGTAGACGTTGAGCATGGTCAGATGGTCGCCATCGGGGTGAGCGAAGAGATTTTTCATCTCGTCTGCACGTTTTCGCGCCGATGCAGGCCTCACAAAGATCTGAGGCACGGACAGTAAAGCTGTCAAGCTCAAGATCTCGTTCGAGCAGTAGAACTCGGGCGAAGAGATGAGCATGACCGCCAATGCTGGATCTAGAGGGTACTCAGACGCAAGCCTGCCCATGGTTGTCAAGTTTCCATCATCGTCCAGACATGCGAGATAATTCAACTCTTCCAATGCTCGCATTAAGGTCTCTGGAGCAGGAGGATCCATCAGGTCGAAGTGCACGAGATCGTCAATCCCCAGTTTCTTCAGCTCTAGGACGGTGGACGACAGGTTGGATCGGAGGATCTCGGGGTAAGTTTGCTCAATCAGCTCCTTCTTGAAGGCACCCTCAGTATACAGCCGGAAACACTTTCCAGGCCGAGTACGACCGGCACGACCAGCTCTCTGTTGAGCAGAGGCCTTGGAAATGGGTGAGACAAGAAGCGACTCAACCCGTATGCGTGGATTGTACACCTTTTGTTTGGAAAAGCCAGGGTCAACCACATACACTATCCCGTCAATGGTCAGGGACGTCTCTGCAATGTTGGTGGCGACGATGCATTTGCGCCCCGCTCGACCACCAGGCCGTCGCGGCGGCGGGGCGGGTTCGAAGATCTTCTGCTGCTGTGCAGGAGGCAGGGTGCCATAGAGGGGGTACACTTTCATGGGTCCTGCATCTGCCTCGCGGATCATTTCGTCGGCTTCTAGTGAAATCTTTCGGCATGCATCTTCGATTTCTTCTTCACCAGTGAGGAATAGTAGGATGTCGCCTTCGGGTTCCGTGGCGTGTATCTGCAAAACAGTTCTGATTGCCGCTTCCACGTAATCCGGCTCGGGCTCTTGGGTGTAGAAGATCTCGACAGGATGCGTTCGACCAGGAACGGCGAGCAAAGGCGCGTCGTTGAAATATCGCTGGAATTTTTGAGCGTCCAAGGTCGCAGACATGATAATCAATTTGAGGTCTGGTCTACGCAAAACCACCTCTTTCAGTAGACCCATCAACACATCTGTGGCTAGTGTCCGCTCGTGGGCTTCATCGAGGATGATAGTGCTGTACCTGGTGAGCTCATGGTCGTTCATGGCTTCTCTCAGTAGCATGCCGTCCGTCATGTATTTGAGTATGGTCTTTTGGCTTGTCATGTCCTCAAATCGTATACTGTAGCCCACTTCCTCGCCAAGTTTGACATCTAGCTCGTTCGCGACACGCTCGGCCACTGACATGGCGGCCACTCGACGAGGTTGGGTGCAAGCGACAAGTTTTCGTTCTTGCTGTGGCAAGTCATCGTAGAGGACAAATTGAGGAATTTGCGTCGTCTTTCCCGAACCAGTCTCGCCCACGAAAACCAGGATCTGGGATTTCTGGTACAACTCAAGAAATTCGTCTCGTTGGGCATGGACAGGCAGATCTCTTCTGGTCCGCAAGATGGAGAAGTATCGATCGGAGTGTGGGCGGCCTGTGAAAGGGTTGACTTTGGCGTCTTCGGCTTTTTGAGCTAGTGCTGCGGTGGTCTTGTGCCGCTGGAAGTCTACGAGGGGCCCGTCACTACGAATAGGAGGGGTTGAGGAGCCATTTGCGTGGCCGTTCGTGCCGTTGTCGTACCAATGAGCAAGGTAGGGATTGTCTTTAGGATTCATCTCGCCAGCGGTCTTCTGGCGTTTCGCGGGCATCCCGTCAGGATTCTCTGCGCGCTTGCCTGCCATGGCGGCTGGACAGCGGAGGCAACAAGAAAGAGATGAGAAGACGCAACCAGTTAGAGGAGCGGCTAGTGATTGCGGCAAGAGAGGGGATAAGAATTAGAAAAGGCGAGACAGAGCCAGCGCGATGGTTATCAGGTGCCTGTTGCCCTTGACTTCTCGCAGTCTGAGGGTGGATTTCCAAACAACTCGCCGCCTGTTTCAAACTCGCAAAGTGGAAAATATTTTGGGAATTGCGTCTCGGATAAAGGCTGTCCGGCGACGCGCTGATACGGTGAAGCATACTATGTATCAAGTGCAATTTTACCTTCTCCTGCCCCGCAACTCACTTTCTCTCACTCATATCCTTTCCTCTAGAATAGTTGCCACCGCTTGACGCTCAGTTATGGAAGGAGCTCCCCCTAAGACAGTCACAGAAAGTGGCGTGGTCTGAGGAAGCGTATTCTCCCCGACCGCAGTTGAAAGGCTACCTGTTGTTCGAGGACCGCAGATCTCATGCGGCCTCTGGCAACAATTAGACGCTCCCTTGACACTGAAGAGAGGGGAACCATCGCCTTCTCTCATTTGCATATTTAGCGGTATCTAGAACAACAATCAATTTATCCTGCTGCTTCACATACGCCAGAAGGACGATAATAAAACGGAAGAATGCATGGACCGAGATGCTCGGAAGAGCTTCCCTCACGCAACTGCCCCTCGACCGGCCTTTATTGGCAGCCCCGCCTTGCCCACCCCCCCCCCCCGTCGTGTGCCCGATGTCAACAGATTCGGTGCAAGAAAGCGAGCAGAAGCATTTCTACTGCTCTGTTGTTCCGACTATTCATAGTTTTCTTTCTACCCCACGAGATATTCAACTTCCCTAGATATTCATTCTTGTGTTCATATACCCTCTTGGAGCTGTTCCTCCACATTTCACCCTTCCTCGACCCGACTCCGCGACAGAATATCCCCATCAACAATTCGGCTACTATTACCCACACTCTCGCTCTTCCGCCGCTTGTTCCTCATTCAAGATGGGTCGGAAACCATTCGTAGGAGGGAACTTTAAGATGTATGCAGAGACAATAGAGACCAAAATCAGATGTTTTGTGAGAAGCCAAAGGCCCATGACTGACGCAACCCCTCCGGCAGGAATGGGACGATCAAGTCCATTAAAGAGATCGTCCACAACTTATCCACGTCCAAGCTCGGTATGCCCGACCTTTCCATCCCTGCTTATTCAGTGCACGTCATCTGCGCAGCCGCGACAACAGCTGAATTGCCCAAGTATTCTAATTGACAATTGCTTCCTCCAGACCCGAACACTGAAGTCGTCGTCGCACCTCCAAGCTTGTACCTCCTCCTTGCCCGAGAACATCTCTCTCCCAACATAGAAGTTGCAGCTCAGAATGTCTTCGACAAGCCCAACGGAGCCTTCACTGGTGAAATCTCAGTGGCGCAATTAAAAGACAGCGGTATCACATGGACATTGCTGGGTCACTCGGAGCGCCGCACCATTCTCCGCGAAGAAGATGAGTTTGTGGCTTGCAAGACCAAAGCCGCACTCGATGGGGGAATCGGCGTCATTCTGTGCTGCGGTGAGAGTCTCGAGGAGAGGGAGAAGGGTGTCACGGTCGACGTTGTCACAAGACAGTTGGGGGCAGTGAACAAATCTATTGGCAAAGATGGTTGGAAGAATGTGGTAATCGCATACGAGCCGATCTGGGCTATTGGGACAGGCAAAGTCGCAACGACCGGTAAGTGGAAAAGGCTCGCCGATGACATTAAAACAAGCGGAATGACTGACTACCCACCTCGACACATTGCAGAGCAAGCACAGGAAGTTCATGCAGCCATCAGGAAATGGTTGAGCGAGGCCGTCTCGTCTGAGGCCGCTGAAAACACCAGAGTCATTTATGGTGGAAGCGTCAACGAGAAGAACTGCAGAGATTTGGCCAAGCAGCCCGATGTGGATGGATTCTTGGTCGGCGGTGCCAGCTTGAAACCTGCCTGTAAGTAAAGGCCTCGTTCAGAGTACAGCCTCTGCACGAACGTGAGAAAATGCTAACGCTTCTCAACCACAGTCGTGGAGATCATTAACGCCTTCACTTAGATTGCTGGGTGACGGGAAGAGAGCCGAGTCTGCTCCTTATCAGTCAAGTCTTTCTCACAAACAGGTCGAAATGCCTGGTCAATGGTTCGAAAGTCCTAAAATCAAATCCTACCCGGCACGCAAAGAGCTGCCTAGAAAACGACGGAAACACCCAAATCATTGTCTCCTTTGGCAGACGATATCTATCTTGGACAAGGAGTTAGACCATCTGTTCTCACAAGTAAAACGCCAGAAGTTACAATCAGAACCAGAGATCCAGTAGTAAAATGTTCAGCAGGAGCGTAGAGGACCCTCTCAAGGAAAATTATAAGGGGGGGTCTTGGGGGGGTGTACCGAGTACCTCGTAAACAAATCGTCCCCACAAACGAGGCTGAAAATTTGTACGCCTTGAGTTTGCATGCTCCGCCGAAACTTTGCCCTTCGAAATTTCGCATTTTCAGAGACAACAGCATGCGAGCTTCAAGTTTCTTGCACCAGTGTTTCCATCCATCACCATAGCCGTCTACATCAACTGTTACTTTACTTTCGGAACTCTTATTCTTCATATTCATCAGTGTACGCATTTCAATCGACGTCGATACTCCCGGAGACTAGAGCAAAATGGTCAAGCTTGAGGAACTCGAGGACGAGCACTTCGTCAACACGCCAGATACGACCAAAGACGGCGCTTTGCTGGCTGATGACGATGAAGACTACACCGATACTGGTAAGGATTCTCTACCTGTGTACTCAACTGCCGTACTGTATTGCTTCAGACACCATCATCACTCCTATTCTATCTCATCAGACTGCTGTGAGACGATTCTATTGAAGTCCATATGAAATTCTATTTACATATTAAAATCTAATGACCCATCTCCACCAGACTCTGAGATCTCTGAAGACGATGCTGTCGAGGCTCCCCTAGACGAAACACTTTTCGACCGTCTCTCTGCGCTCCGCGACATCGTTCCTCCAAAGACCCGTGCCAGGCTGTACTCCGCCACCCAGTCCGTCTACTCAGCAGCAAACGCCTCGATCACCTACGGTGGAAAGAGTTTGTGGGTGATCGCGACCAGCATCCTATTATTGGGCATCCCCTATGCGCTTGCGCTGGGCGAGGAACAGCAGTACATGGAAGAGGAGAGGCAGAGGGGGATGGTGGAACAGGGCGCCCAGGGGATGATCCAGGGCGCCCAGCAGGGGCAAGCCGATGCGAAGCCGGCGTTGTAAGATCAATTTACAAAGCGAAGTGGAATGGGGATGGGTCGTGATGGGGATGGCATCAAGGCCAGACAGATGGCATAGGGCAGAGCAACACGGTGCAACCCAGCTCTAGCCTCCTTTGCAAGTGTTGCAGTTAGGATGTCTGCACCATCAGCATGACAGCTCTGCCTGGCGAATGGATGATCTCTGCTCTGCTTCTTACTGAAGATGATGGACCCCCCTAGGCCGTCATTCTGTGCAAGCCGAACGAGAACAAGGTGGTTTGGTGAGGGAATGGGGGGGAACCAATATTCCCGCAAACAATCACGAAAAACGAACTGTACAATATTTACCTAACCTGGTTACCTACACAGAGCGCGAAGGGGCGAACAACACTCGACATCAGACCGGTCATCAGGACAGCCAGTCGGGCTTCGAAAGGCGGTTGATTGCTTGTTGTTGCTGTTCTCGTTGTACGTCTTGGAGCAAATACACCGGACTCTAATCCCGTCCAGGCTTTGTTTGCGACTAGGTCTGTACGTACATTCTTTCACAGAGAGAGATGTATGTACGTGTACCGTCGGGATAACTAACTAAATGGACTCGTCTCGCCTTTCGTTTTGCTTACCCCGTTCCCTCTCCTTCTCTCTGGTGCTCCCTCTCCCTCTCTCCCATTATATGTCCTATGTATGTAATGCGTAGGCATCGTCTCCGCAGTCGTTGCAGCGACTCCGTAAACGAATAGAAAAGAACAGAGATCTAGATGATAAATCGGGCCTAGGTATCCCGCCGCATAAACGACTCGATGCTATTAATATTGAAGGAGGAGGAGGAGGGAGAGAGAGAGAAAGCTAAGAGAAGAAAGCGAAATAGACGGAGAAAATGAAATGGCTCGTCTAGAAACCTGGGCGTCAGAATGTCTCCACTATGTTTCATGGATATACTGTATGTATGTATAGGACTCAGGCTCGGAAAGGGAATGAAAAGGAAAGGAGTATAGCTAGTAAATAGTTCGCTCGGCTCAAGCCAGGTGGGCTCTCACACGCCAGTTTCTACATCCTCTGTACGTATCCAGAGACGGACGAGATAAAAGAAGAAAGGTGTGACCTGCTTGAAGAAGCCGACAGATTGGTTTCCAACCTTGTTCTACATAACAACCCTAAGCCTTCAGCCTTCAGCCTTCAGCCTTCAGCACTCATCCCCCAGCCCTGCTCTTTTCGTCCCGTACCCCAAAGTCTAGATGGCAAGGTCTCTGTCGACAAAAGTCGCCAGATCAAAACATGCTCTGATCGCCAGAGTGTGCTCTAGAAACCCATGCCCTGCCCAAAAGTCCGTGAAAACCGCGGATGCCATCCATATACTCTCGCAGCTACCTTGCTGGCTCCTTATCCACCCTCCGAATCCGATTCCATGGCCTTCGCTACCCAGTGTTTATCCTTATCCCATTCCCTGACCATCCCATCAGTCGTCACACGGATCGCTCCGGCTCTTCCTCTTGATCTTCCACCTCTCTTCTCAAAGTCCTCCATCCCCAACCTTGCGTCGTTAAGATCATTTTCAAACTCTCGCCAAAATTCTGCAATCACACCCGTCTGCTCCATGCTATCCACAATATTCTCCGCTTCCTTCTCGCGCTTCTTCTTGTTCATCTTTTCACGTGCGACAATGGATTCTGCAGAGAGAACGCCCTGAGCTTCAAGATAGGTCATGAGAGATTCGTTGAGGTGATGTTTCCAGTGCGTGAGTTTGTGACCCATTTCGGCATTGGCGGCGCAAAAGCGACCGAGATAAAAGCGTGTCTGCTGCGAGGAGATGGCATGACCATTTTCGTCGTAAGTGATGCCACCGTTCTCGTCATCTGCGTCTTCGTCCGATTCTGAATTGTCGACGGGCTCCAGTGTTTTCTTGTAGTATGGTTCGCCGGAGAAGATAAATTCATAGCGAGCAGGGTTATTGGTTCGGTTACAAGCATCGCAGGTTCGCATGTGTTCGTCGTCTTCGCCTGGCAATAATGCTACGTGCATATTCGGTCTTGCCAGTATCGCCCGTTTGAAGTCGGTACCCCATGCTGCAGAGATGAGTCTACTCCCTGCTTGAGCTTTGACTTGGTCATCCACCCGATCGAAGGCAAGATTGTACACCGGATCCTCGCGATTGAAGGCTGGAGCGATTTTGTTTTTGACCATCCACTCGATGATGTGAGGGAAGAGGTCCCTTGGCTTGGCCGAAGCAAACGATGTGAATTGGAGAGGTATATCTGGATGTGGTCGACCGAGTCTTCCTCTCGAGTCATCAACCACGAAATCATCTTCATCTTCTCCCTGCTCCGCATCTCCATTATTATCGGCTGACTGGTCCGAATCACTCACAGAATGCGAAGATCGATTGCTCGAGATATCGTACGCGGGCTGACCGATAAAATCAATGTCAACGCCTTCTGAACCTTCGTCCGAATCTTCGTCGGAGTCATGAACTCGCGGGACTTTTTCGCCCGCACGTCTTCGCTTTAGGAGCTGCAAATGCTCTCTCGTCTTGTCTCGCTGCGTGGTGACGGGACCACCTCTAGTCCGCGCCCTCGGCTCGCTTAGTTCCTGGTCCGAATCTTGCAAGTCCTGCAGGTCTTCATCGAGTTCATCCTGTTCTTCCTTGGTCCGTGCACGGGATGCCTTGGAGGATTTGTGTTTCGACAATTTTCGGGACTTTGTGGGTGGTTGTACTCTCACTTCATCGCTCTCATTATCGGGAGAGAGGTATTCCACTTCATCGTCATCTACCACGAAGTCATCACCTCTGCTTTTTTTCCTCTTCGGTGTCGGTCTCCGATGAATCTCCTGGTCTGACAGGTATTGTAGCTCTTCGTTATTGACAGTGAAAGGATCATCCTTGTCTAGTTTAGATTTCCTCCGAGACGTAGGCTTCGTCACCATTACAGGATCATCATCACCACTCGTCTCTGGCGATCCAAGATCGGAAAAGGTGGCGCATCGATTGACTGGGGAGGAGATCCCCACCGACTGTACAGTGTGGGGACTCCCTGACCGCATTGAACGTGTTGGCCGTGGTGACTGCCTACGGCGTAATCTCCCTGAACTCCGCGGGGTGGGTGAGCTGGGAAATCCCGCGCCCTCATCTTCACCTGAAGTTGACACCTGCCTCGCAGGCGACGAGAAGTCGGGATTCAAGCGCTTTGATTTCCTGGGTGGAGGTAGATTGGATGGTTGCACGAACTCCGGAGGAGGAGACGGCTTGCGTTTCTTCTGGGCCGGGGAGATCAACTCATCCTCACTAGATTCGTCGGCGAGGTCGATTTGTCGGACTCGATTGATTGTGGGCGACGAGGGAAAAGAGGTGCGCGGCGGCATTTCAGCTCGTTCTGGAAACAGTTAGTTTGATCAAAGGCCTGCGAACTGGGATCATACGTTGATTCGAGCGTTGTAACTCGGGCGGAAGTTCTAGGGTCGGCAGACACGAAGGTTCGGGAGAAGACTCATCTGGCCTTGGACGAACCTCCGCAAGCCGGTTTGGTACATGTGGGCTGGAACTTGCTTGAGCAGGAGGTGAAGAAGGATGAGAGGAGAATTGTAGGCGAGTCTGTCGCTTTTGATCGCGGAACGGACGTTTTGGAGCGCTCGCTCTAGAGGATCTAGCTGCCATGGCTCGCAGCCGCAAGGATGATCTTCTCGGGTAGTCTGATTAAAAATTTTATGAAAGACCTTGGCAGGAAGGAGTATATTTAAACAATGCCGGCCATGAGAGATTGGATGCAAACTGCGCGTGTTTGTACATACTGTTGCATCTGCACTTGTAAAGCGATCAGGTTGCCTGTAGCGGGGAAGGCCGCGTTGGAGAAGGAAGCGCGCTAGCACGTGACACTTATGACTTTACCCAGTATAGCAAGTACTATGGTAGTCAGGAGAAAGGAGCCCAATTAGGCTCCCTGCTCTCGGCTCAGGGAAGGTCAGGGAGTTCCTCAGCCATGCTCACCATAGGCTTGAAGCTCGGTTACAGTTCCTCAAGGTACAGTATCAACTATGCCTAAACTAATTAGTCATCTCCCTAAAGAAGTGCCCGAAAATTCGGTACGGGCGACCCTATTTTCATCTAGGAATGTCACCTGTACAAGTACAGACAGTTCCCCATCAGAATCTTGACCCCTTCCAAATTCCATTCCCGTTTACAGGCCTGAGCACCCGCTGGTTTACCCTGAGCGCCTTTGAGTTGTGGCTGTGCAAACCTGCGCACCGCCGAAGCTATCCAAGCTCGTGTGTATGAGACCATGCAACCCGTACAGGTGATTCTTTAGACGAATTCTGGCCTCTCTAAAGTCCTTTCTGTATCCAGAGGTGAGTAAGTGCCCTGCCTGCTCGAATTCTGACCCATGTTATTTCTGTCTTGCACCGAACGCTAGCGAGCGAAAGTCTGCAGCCTGGGATAGGTTGATCGGCATCGAGCTATCAGACACATAGAGAAATGAGTTTTTGTCCTGCGAAAGAGTTCTTCAGGTCCCAAATTACTGGTCCGCGATTCACCGCATTTTGCAAGGATACTGCACGGGTCGCAGTGTTTTAAGGCGCAGACTTTGACAGAGATTTGAGGCAACCAATCCCATGAGACAGGCCACTCCGCAGCTATCGTCTATCCAGCATGAAGCTCTTGTGGGCTGCTTTGCTAGGCCGTTGTCTGATGCCATGGCTCGATACATCTGCTTCAATCACAAAACAGACTGTGACTTGACGTCCACGACGACCCCAGCACTCGACTTAGAAATAGAATGTCACTCCCTCATTCTACTCAGAGAAGCAGCAAGAACGAAATAACCCTCCCGTTTCAAACTGAGTTTAGGAAACCCTCGTATTACAGGCTTAATGACTGCGTACGAAAGATCATCAGATCTTTCCCTTGGCAAGGGCGCCTTGGGCGCCTTCGGCGTCGTGGCGAAGGTGGTCAGAAAGTCAGATGGAGAAGTAAGAGATTGCCCAGATTATGCGCAATATTGCCAGGCTTAAAATCTCAGATATTCGCTTGCAAGATGATTGACTTGAAGAACAAAGACGAGAGCGCAAAGTAACTAGTCGAGCGAGAATACAACATTCTGTGTCGGCTTGAACATGTCAATATTGTGAAAGTGGTCGACCTGAAGTAGGCCCACATGATGGCGAATTTGTGAATGGAATATTGCAACTAAGGAAACCTGGAAGACCTCATTTCATCTTACAGGCGGTACCTGTGCCTCTATCTACTGGGAATCATGCTAACTAGACTAATAGTTGAAAACACCAAGCCAGTGAGCCTGAGCTATGGGACGTCTTTCTTCAACTCACTGCTGCGCTCTTTTACTGTCAGGAGGGTTTCGTACATGGCATCATCTCAAAGTCGACTTCTACCTTTTGTCTCGTGAAGTGGGCTTGGACTATTCTGGCCTCGCGCGACACGGAGTTGTGTGACGGACCATCTCGATTTTCTCGAGCGCAACCTAGGGCCGCATCGGCACAACCCTATCTACTCGGCACTACCGAAAAAAACTCAATCTGCACATACGCACATAACTATTGAGCAAGCCCAGCACTTGAAACACCATGATTCGACAACAGCCTTGAAAGTAAAGGTGACCATCGGACTCCCCTCCCCCCTGGTGCGAGTGGATCAACAGAGGAAGTGGCCAAAGTGGAAGGGTTGTGAACATAAGAAGCATGTATCCTCCTTACAGTCACTCAAAAACAGGATAAGAAATATACACAATACAGAGACTACTACTACTGATTTCCAATACCCCCTTCCTCCCGCCCCCTCAACAGCCATGTCGAACCGGAATTTCTCATCTCTCCAACAGGCAGTTTTTGGCACTCCAAACTGAACAAAGCAAGGCACACATGTGATAATCCTTTTGAAATGGAACGGAGCCTGACCAAAGATTTCTGGAATTTCGAGCCGGCCTCGAGCCAGGCCATAAACACTGTGGGCTGGAACAAAGCTTTCCGGAAATCCGGCGACAAGATGCAAAGGTCTCAGCATCTTCGTTTGGGATCTGCGGCTCAGATCCCATTTCCACCATTGAGGATTAGATGGTCTGTGTTGAGGTTGGAATGGTCCACAACAAATTTGCTATTGTAGATTCTGAGACTTGATCTCTGTTGAACTTTTGCTGTCAGGACCATGCCAAGCTTTCCATGAGATTTCCCCTTGGCTGCGCCTTGGGGCATACCTGTTACGAACCGACCTTTGGGGCCGGCCGGGTCGCAGTCAACTAAACAGCGAAAGGCCGAACGCGAACCAATCAGCAGCGGGTCGAAACAGAGAAATAATACGGGAGGGTGTGCCAAATGACACTTAATCAATAGTTACTTCCGTGGCGATGCAATGCGAAATACGTGCTATTTTCATGAAGCAAGGGAATTGCCGGTAGTGGCTATATATCCTACCCTTTGGTGTGACTGCGCCAGGAACTTTTGTCAAGGGCCTTTGGAAAGGCCTAACCGCCAATTGGAAGATACATCGCGCACGCCTTGCGTACAGGCGGTCGGAAGGCTTGAGGCGCAGCGACGAATGAACATAGGATTGCACGCTCAGACGGGCAAGAGCAGGGTGACCTTTGGCTTGGAATCAGGACCAATAGCTTTCAGCAAGCTTGTGCAACCTAGCCGCAGCCGGCTTAAGCATGATATATAGATAAACAATGATGAAGCCACCGCTGCTCAATTGTAAAGTGACCTTTAGAAGGGTAACGGGGTAGTCTGCTTCGCCGTTTCTGCGGATCGTGCAGCCAACTATATGCAATCCAGCGTCCAACGCTTAAGTTCTCACTGTAAGTTCCTCAGTGCCTCTGGTCTCTCGCGCCCGTTCTTCGTCCATTGTTCTCTGCCAAGATCCCGCCATGGCAGTGCTCATGCCGGCTCAATGCATATCGAGAGCCCCCACAGCAGCTGACGCTTTCATCCAGGCATGAACTTTGTCGCGACAAAAGATGGATGACTTCAACCACCACCCAATCGACCTCGAAGGCCGTTCTTTCCGCCTCGTACGCCTTTTCCAAGGAGACACTCACCCTATCAAGTGTGAGCTCTTTGAGTCATGGCTTGACCGACCAGATTCCGATATAGACTTTACTGCTTTGTCGTACACATGGGGGGGGGGGCGAGGAAAAACCGTGCTGGATTGTGGTCAATGGGAGAAGTCTGGCAATGACCAGAAACCTCTACTCCGCCTTGGAACAGTTACGCCACAAAGAAAATGACCGTATTGTCTGGATCGATGCAATTTGCATCTATTCCTATCGAACTACAATGAAACACCTCGGAAACTTGAGGTTTATGACTCAGTTTTCCGGAGGGGTTGATTTTGCATATTTAGTGGGTCCCATTCGCACACATGAGCTTGTTTGGACCCCTTGGAGCTGGTTCGGGATCCTCTTTAATCAGGAGCCCGTTGTGATCCTGTGCCACTCCCTCTCACATGTTCGCATGGGAAGGGGATCGCTGCCTCGATTCTAATTCGCAGAAGCCAATTCGACCAAGCCTACTGCCTAGAAAGTCCTTTCATCTATGTAGCGACGCGTCCTCCCAGCATGAATGGGGGTTTTACATATCATTGGGTCGCCCCCGAGTCTCGATCACGCGCAAGTGCCTTACGTCATCGACCAACCCCCTCTGCCTGGGCGTGTAACCTTCTCAAGGCCCCAAACATACAGTAGCCAATCGTAGCAAATCGCAGCAACCTACTGTACTGCCTCAATTTAGCCGCCTAAGCCAACCTCACCCTGAACTTGGTACAGTAAGGCTGACAGATAACAGGCTATAGCCTAAATCTCTTACCACTAGTTCTTCCTTCTCCATCACTATCTATTAGTTCATCCACGACAATATTCATCATTCAATCTCTAGCCATCGTTAACCTATGACTCTACGTTAATCAGCATAAACAAGAAGCTCGTATAAATGACACGCCAACTTCAACGCGAGGAATATACTGTGGGATGGGTTTGCGCTTTGGATGTTGAGTTAGCGGCTACCCAGGAGATACTCGACGAGGAGCACAAAGACCTTGAGCAGAATGAGCACGATGACAACCAGTACTCACTCGGGCGCATCGGAGAGTATAATATTGTCATTATTTACCTACCTATAGGCTTAATCGGTAGTAACCCTGCTGCAACGGTCGCGACGCAAATAAGATCGACGTTTACGTCAATACGATTTATCCTCATGGTCGGTATTGGAGGAGGTGTTCCAAGCGCTGAGGTGGATATTCGACTAGGGGACGTGGTAGTAAGTCAGCCACACAAAAGAAATGGTGAAGTAATACAATATGATTTCGGCAAGACGACCCCCAGCGGATTTCAACACATAGGATTTCTCAATTCCCCACCCGCGATACTACTAAAAGCAGTTACAAACCTACGCGCGAACCACATTCGAGCAGAAGGCAAGTTCTTAGAATACAATTCTATACTTCACCGCCTTCCGAAATTTACACGCGAGGCCGCAGGGCCTGATGTATTATTCCATGCGACCTACGACCATAAAGGGGGTTCAACATACCAACATTACAAACTAGAGAAGCAGGTAAATCGGCAACCAAGGGGAAAGGATATATCCGTGATTCACTATGGGATAATTACCTCCGGCAATCGGGTCCTGAAAGACGCCGCCGAGAGAGACGGAGTGAGCGGAGAGCTCGGAGGTGTGCTATGTTTTAAGATGGAGGCAGCGGGCCTAATGAATAGCTTTCCGTGTCTTGTCATGCGGGGAATTTGCGACTACGCCGACTCTCATAAGAATAAGATCTCATAAGAATAAGAGATGGTAAGTATACGCTGTAGGGACAGCGGCAGTATATGCGAAGGAGTTACTAACAGTTGTACCGCGTACAGAGGAGATTATTCGAGAAAAGAGCAGTGAGTGCATTTAAAAGTACACACGATCGATCGGCTTCTGCTAATATTTTCTAGACTTCGTAGCAGTTTCGCCTTTTATCGATTCCATGTGGACCACAAAGTCTGTTCACAATGACATCCCACTACGTGGCCCACCAAATGTCGGTGGTTTAGGATGGAATCCCATCCTCACCTGGATTTCTCCAACGAACTTCGCAATTACACAACAAGACACGCTTGCACTTCGTTATAAAGACACATTAACGTGGATTTTCGATGATCCTAGTTTTCTGAATTGGCTTAACGGATCAATTAGATTTCTGTGGTGTTTCGGAATTCGTGAGTGCTCTAGATTTTCGACGGCTGAAATTCCAGGGGTGTTTCATAAATACTAACACTATAAAGCTGGCGCAGAGAAAACTATATTGGCGTAGAACTAAACCTATCTTATTTAAGTATTTCAAGCACTAACTCTATGGTTAAGTAGCTCTATTATCATTGACCACCTTACGCGGAGATATGAAATGGAGGATAAAATCTATGTTTACTATCTGTATTGCGACTATAATAATTAGGAAACGACGACAGGGACAAATCTTATCGCGAATCTCCTACAACAATTACTGCGTTCGAAGCTTCAAGTGCTAGAAGACATCATTAGTTTATATAGACGTCACTCGAAAGCAGGGACAAGACCATCTCGCAAAGAACTAACGGAATTGCTTCACAATCAATTTCGTTCTTTCTCAGAAATCCTTCTCGTTGTCGATGCCCTAGATGAAATCCCAGAGAAAGGAGGAGAGAGGGAGAGCTTCATGAGTGACATTCGTCGCTTTCATCGTATTCACTAGAATATTCGAATTCTGATTACCTCTCGAATACTTATGCAACTTGAAATAGATTTCGTAAGCGAGTCTTTCACAGAGGTCAGAGCAATATAGACTAACATTAAGACATACGTAGTGGACGGTATATTAAAAGCTAAGAGGCTTCATCGGCAATTTTTCCCGCGGCCCAGAGCATTCCCGAATGCCGTGGTGGCCCAGCGAGCCCAGCGCCGCTCATGGGACGCTAAGCTAACATCTGTGAGAGCCCACGCCTACTATTAGTTATCAACGCCGCCCTACTATAACTATAAGTGCGCATCACATTGCTTAATATATTCTTAATCGATACTCGTAATTATAAAAGAACGGATAGTGCTGAATAATTCACAGTGTTAGCTGTGTGCCATTCTTTACAGATTTAATAGAATATTCTATGTTTTTAATGTCGTCTATCTATTTCTGAGTGTTTCGTCGGTTCTTTTCTACTTCTTAACGCTATCGCCGTACTAGGCGCTCCCTACTCTAGCCGCTGCCTCTCTAAGAGTAGTGTTAGTTATAATATTACTTTATTAGCGTTAATTAAAAACGCGTTCTCGATTTCCGATCTACTAGATAGGTCTCTATACGTTATTATATATATACGCCGAACTCTAAAGTACTTTATTACACTATATCTTAGTATATTTATTCGAAGCTTATAATTAAATCTATACTTAGTTATATTTAGTTATATTAAATATATTATATTTTAGTATATATATAGAGTACTATTATATTTATTTATATTTAGTATATTTATATTTAATTATATATATTATTTACTACTTAATTATCTATATTTAATATTAATTATTTATAGTAGCCTTAGTATTTCTTAGATTATAGTAGTTTTATTCTCTTAATTTAACTACGCTTATTATTCTTATTATTCGATAATATAATAGATTTATTATTACTAATATTTATCTTATTATTCGCTTTACTTAATTTATTATTATCGTCTTTCTTCGAATCGTCGTTCGAGATATCGATAGTCACTATATCTACGATTTTATTTAATATCTATAAATTAATTTAATTAGCGAATTTCTCTTAATTAAATCTTCTTTAGTATAAGGTCACTTTAAACGAGAAGTTATCGTAGTATAATTTAAAGATATTAAGATTATTTTAGTTAAAGTTATCTCTACGTAATATTTAATCAATTATTTACTCGTATAGTTCGGGGTCGCCTTACTATTTTATTAAGATAACGAATTAAGCTCTTATTAATATTAGATCCGTACCTAATACTTCTAATACACTAATAAGAATATTAACTTCATCTCTATTCTAGAAGTTAACTAATATCTAGTGACGTAGAGCTTTATCTATAGAACCGTATACGAAGGCCGTAATAATCTTAAATAATAAAGCCTAAGTTATTACGTTCTTAATATACTATACTTAGTTAGTCTCTAACTATAGTTATTTCTTTAACCCGAATATATCTTAAATATAACGAGAGTAGTTTCGTTATTCTTCGCGAAAATAATATTCTTCGAGAGTCTTCTAAGAAAGTCTATCTTCTAGAGCTACTCAATAAAAATAGACTATAAAATTAAGAATTTCGGAGCGCTATTTATTAGAAGTATTATATATCGATAATATATACTTTTAGCCGCGTCGTCGATATTTTTAGTGAAGACTTTTTATTTCTTTATATATTTCACTTCGAAGTTAAATTTTTTAGAGTTATCTACGATCTTTAGATACTTATTATTAACGTAGACTCTTATAAGTCTCGGTAAAGTCGTATATTTCTATAAAATTAAGAATAAACTACTAAATATCGGCTCACTACTCGTTATTTCACTTTTATTCTTAGCTACTTATAGTTTATTATTAAAACTTTTATAAAGTATTATTCTAACGTAGTTTATATTTATTTTACTTATTTAAACCGTATAAAGACGATAATATATACGTAAAAGTGAAAGAAGAATCTTTTCATTAAGCTACTTAGTATCTCTCGTACGTTAGATTATAATTACTAATAATAACACTATTTATTCTATCGTATATTATTTCTTCTCTTTTAGTCACCGAGTAATTAGTTCGTATAATTCGAACGACGTATACGATCTTTAGAAGTCATTCTTTATACGTAACTCTATTTACTACTAATTTTTAGATTAATTTAGCGACCTTAGAGTAATATCGTTTAAAAGTTTCTTACGTTTCTTAAGGTACGCGCAGAGTATTTAAAGAGAAGATATCTTTACTAGATCTCTTACGTCGAGTTAAATTAATATATCTAATATTATTATAATTATAGACGTTATAAGACGATCTTATTTAGAGCGCCTAAAGATAAGTTCCCGCGTATTCGTTATTATTAAGTTCGAGATACTTAGTTTCTAATGAAATTTATCTCGAGTATATCGACTATATAGAAGTTTATAAATTTCGGTATTAACTATATTTATCTTATATAATGACGCGGCGATAATAAAGATATATTAATAAAGCTTAATAAGAGACTTTTCGACTCGTATAAAGAGAGTACGGGCATCGTTCTTTTCTATATAAAGTTCCCGAATATTAGTTTTTACTACTTTATTATTTATCTATAGCTAAGTATATTAAGTCTTCTTATTTAATTCTTTAGTTATTTATACGTAGACGTAGAACTTAAATTTATTTATCTTTATATTTACTTACTTATATTATTCTTTAATTATATTAATAAGTGTTCAAAGGACTTAGAGAACTATCTAATGTATAGATAGTAAGGCTCATATAGATCGTAAACCTTATAGGTAGGTAAGTGACTATTAAAGAACTTGAAGATAACTATTTACCTAGGGAGAGTAAAGGTCTTTATATAGACAATAAGTGTCCATAGTTAAGACCCTTAAAATGTTGATTT